>NC_135320.1:8231830-8531830 GCF_048772815.1 Callospermophilus lateralis | reverse complement strand
CAGGCTCAGACAAATCCAGACACTTTTTTTTCAAATTTTTTTTAGGGACATCCAAAAAGGATTGTTTGAAAAAATTAAAAATCAGAGAAAACAAGTAGACCAACCCAAGTCCAAAAATGGCAAATACCACAGAGAAAAACATGGCAGGAAACTCCAGTGTGGAGACAATGCTGTGTACCTTTACTTGGCTGTGGTGCCTGCAGCAGGTCACAGCTGATGTTGCTGAAGGCCTGTCCCCACCTTGGCTCCCCATGAAATCAGCTACTTTGATTTACATGGAGGGCATAGGCCTTCTTGCTGCTGTTGGAATATGTAATAAAAACATGTTTTCTTTTTACCATTTTCTACTTCCTTGACTATAAATAACTGTAATGATTTACAGGAAGGGCAAAAAGTGTTTTTTTTTTTTTTTTTTTTTTTTTAAATCTAGACCAAGATTTAGTTAGTGGTTTTTATAAGCCACTCTCTGCCCTGTGTAGGAGCACAGTCTCTCAGAAAAACCTCAACAAACATCACAAACATGGTTGCAGTTGTGATTCACTGAGCAAGTACAATAGTGCTGTTTTTATTGTTCGAAAAGGCATGATATGATACATTCATAATGTCTAAAGTCATGGAAAACACTTTGGTATTTGCTCTGTGGTAGTATGCTATTGGCAAAAACTACCATCTGCAGCCCAGATTTGGAACTGTCGAAGATTTAAAAAAAAAAAACAAACAAACAACCTTTTCCCTTTCTCTATCTCCATCTCTCATGACACCCTGCTCATGGATTATTACAAGAAATTTAAGGTACTTAGGAGGGGGCTTCTGGAGCCCTCACCCTTGCAAGTTGTGGCTCTGGACTCATAATCTGCAGAGACGTAGGCCCTTCTGGTGCCTTATGCTTCTCATTTCTCACAAGGAGTCAGTCCCTGTCTCATCCAGTTCTTGCCGAGGATTGAATGTGTGAGTAGATGTCACCTGGCTTATCATAATACCTGGCTCATTGTGAGCTCTAAATAAGGGGTTCTTTGTAATTGTGATTATTAGTTTCTGTCCTTAGTCAAGTGGCAGAGTATAAGCAAAAGATGCAGTCAGCTTTGTAAACAAATCCCAAGAAACATAGAGAAAAGTTGCAAGGAATTCCCTGGGAATTACTCATGATTTACCCATTGATAAAGTTTTCCTTTAAGGAACCATGTATTTATTTATTCATTTCTTCTGAACTGTATTTTCTGTGAAATATGTTTTAATTTCCCCAGTTATATCTAAAACTCTATAAGGACTGAAACCCCTGTTTTATTTTTCTGTCTGCCTCTACTGTTCTGATCAAGGGTTGCAGTGTGGCACAAAACATTGAACACACGATCATGCTTAGGTTTTGACTGTTTTCTTTGAAGACAGAAGTTATCAATGGTGAAAAAAAGAAAAAATCCATTAAGATTTCATCTATAAATAATTATGACAAAATGTGATATTATTATAGCACAGATCTACTAGGCTTTTCTAAGCAGGTTTGGAAAATACCTTATTACAGCCAAATGATGGCAGCTGACATTTATTTGATTTGTCATTTGATGTTTTTTTAAAATTTATAATATTCAAAAAAGAAAGGAAACTGTCAGGTTGGGAAGGCAGTAGTTTGAACCATGTGAAAGGATATAGCATTTCTCTCTAGTCAGATCTTTTCAAAAAATTAATTGCTTTTTCTTATGTTCTCTCACTAAATAGACTCTTATTAACCCACTCGAATCCCTGAAAAGTGACATACTGATGTTTGTCCATGTGGAGAAAAAAAATATCCACATTGCCAGAGGCCTTAGGCTCACTAGAAGGAACTCCTACATTGCCATCCCATGGTCCCTTAACACTGCCTGCTTGAGGGAAAAAACTTTTATAAAATGATCTACTTATACATTTGCAGGTTTGGTTACTAATGTGGAAGCCATAGCTGTTTTTCGACTCCACTTTGAAAGATTGTCTCGGAAGAATGAAAAGTTTCCATTTAATAGCCCCCTGTTTTATTGTGGAGATTTTAGATGGAGTTCCAGGTGGTAGATAAAATAATAGATTTCTCTTTCATACCCATAAGCTGTAAGTAACTGAACTAGTTCACCAGACAGTAAAATTTTCCCATTGAAATCGCCTTTGAAATAAACTTGTTGAACTTTTTGTAATTCCTGCACTAAGTCACAGAGGGAAAAAAAAAAAAAAAAACTCGTAATAGAAAAAAAACTAAGCAAATTGAGGAGCGTGATGATATGATAATGCAAAAGGATGAGGTGTCTGGGAGAGACACCAGCTTAATTGTCTGCTGTAACACTTTCCACGTTATCTTGACCACACACTAATCCTATGAGTCGAGTGCTCTTATTCTGACTTTAGAGGATAAAAACTAAAGCTCAGAGAGGTTAAGTAGCAAAACTAGGGGAATTTTCAAACTGCACATTCTGGTTTGAGTAATTCCATCAGCCATGCTGTTCAGACTGTATAAATAATCCTTGGGAAAAAAAGAAGGGAAACTGCTGTCAACGGTCCAACCACATCAAATTTATTAAAAGCTTCCTCGATTCCTAAGGCTAGGGTCACTTCCAGCGGTCATTTATTCAATTTGCTATCAGAAAATACCACCCTTAAGTTCCACAGGGTAGATATATCATTCTCTCAAAGGTTGCTAGGTACTCCCCATCCCTGTATTAATATCCCCGAGTTCTTTATTATAATATGATCTATGGAAAGCAAAGATGAGATCTTAAATTTTCTACTTGACTAAGTACTACAGCACATTATTCTCAAAAAAGAAACAGTATATATAGACTGGACCATAGAGAAGTAACAAATCTTGATGCTGTACCCTCGACAACACTGCATCAAAGCTTGGTTGTTGCGGCATCTTGATTTCTTGATTGACATGATTTTTCATTCTAACAGTCCACCTGGGGCAGCCAGTCCAGTTCAAGGCCCAAAGTTTCTTGAAGACAGGGCTTGTATCTTTTAGCTTAGTACAGTGACAATAATGGTAGGTGCTCTGTGAATGGTGGCTCAGTAAAAACAAGAGTGAATGACTTTTTTATGTCTAAATTTGCATATTAGTGCAAATATTGAAAATGTAAACTCCATAAAAAAATGTAAATTCCATAAACCTTCATTTTTAAATCATATTCTATGTGTTAAAGTTGATACTACATCTTGATTATATGAAAAATAGGATCAAATGTTTCTTTTCTTTTTTCAATTTTTTTATTTATTTGTTCTAATGTGTTTTACATGACAGCAGAATGCATTTCAGTTCATAGTACACAAATGGAGCACAATTTTTCATTTCTCTGGTTTTACACAAAGTAGAGTCACACCATTCGTGTCTTCATACCTGTACCTAGGATAATGATGTCCATCTCATTCCACCATCTTTCCTACCCCCATACCCCCTCCCTTCCTCTCCTTACCCTTTCCCCTATCCAAATTTCCTTCATTCCTTCCATGCTCCCCCCTCCACTCCATTATGGATCAGCATCCACTTAGAAGAGAAAATATTTGGCCTTTGGTTTTTTGAGATTGGCTTACTTCACTTAGCATGATATTCTCCAACTTCATCCATTTCCCTGAAAATACCATGATTTTATTCTCTTTTAAGGCTGAGTAATATTCCATTGTGTATATATAGCACAATGTCTTTATCCATGAATTTACTGAAGGACATTTGGGTTGGTTCTACAATTTACTATTGTGAATTGTGCTGCTATAAACATTGATGTAGCTGTGTCCCTGTAGTATGCTGTTTTTAAGTCCTTTGGGTATAAACAAAGGAGTGGGATAGCTGGGTCAGATGGTAATTCCATTCCAAGTTTTCTAAGGAATTTCCATACTGCTTTCCAGATTGGTTGCACCAATTTGCAGTCCCACCAGCAATGTAAGAATGTGCCTTTTCCCCCACATCCTCACCAACACTTATTGTTGCATGTATTCTTAAAAACTGCCATTCTGACTGAAGTGAGATGAAATCTTAGTTTTGATTTGCATTTCTCTATTTACTAGAGATTGAACATTTTTCCATATATTTGCTAATTGTTTATCTTCTTCCAAGAAGTGTCTGCTCAGTTCCTTAGCCCATTTATTGATTGGGTTATTTGTTTATTTTTAGTGTTAAGATTTTTGAGTTCTTTATATATCCTGGAGATTAGTACTCTGATATATGTGTAGTAAAAATTTGTTCCCATTTGTAGACTCTCTATTCACCTCACTGATTGTTTCTTTTGCTGAGAAGAAGCTTTTTAGTTTGAAACCATCCTACTTATTGATTCTTGATTTTATTCCTTGCACTTTAGGTGTCTTGTTAAGGAAGTAGGGGCCTAATCCAACATGATGAAGATTTGGGCCTACTTTTTCTTCTATTAGGTGCAGGGTCTCTGGTCTAATTTCTAGGTTTTCTTCCAGTGTAAGATTCCTGAGACTCTTAGTTAATTTGTGTTAAATGTCTTTTGGGTTTTTTTTTTCTTTTTAAACAGGGGATTTAACCCAGGGATGCTTTACCCATGGAGCCACATCCCCAACACCCCCCACTTTTTTAGTTTTTATTTTGAAACAGACTCTCACTAAGTTGTGTGGTTGTGTGTGGCCTCCCTATATCATTTATGTGTTTACCTAGACCCAGGATTAATGTAACAGGCAACACTTAGTGAGACTATACACTATACCAGGCACTGCTCTCAGTACTTCAGTAGATTAACTCACTTAATCTTCACAGTCTGCCTATGATATTGACATTTTTTTCATCCCATCACACAGGGGAAGAAACAGAGCCACAGACAAATTAACATACATACCTGGAGTCATGCAGCTGGTGAGTGATTGAGCTCTGGGATGAGCCCCATAGTCTGATTTCCAGATTCTGTGGATTGAATTTCTGTATATGCTACTTTCCTTGGAGGGAGCAGTACAGAAATCCAAAGAAAGCACACCAGGTACAAGGAGAAAACCCCCAGTACTCAAAACAAAAGGTAGCCAATCTGAATGGTGACCCAGGGCCAATACCAGCTTTGCTTCTTCCAGGTCCAAACAGTACGAGGTAACCCCTGATATGTAAATGTAGGCTTCTACTTCCTCAGAATCTATGGAATGGTTGATGGCAATTAATACATTAATTTGTTCACTTAGAATTTCTAACTTCATTTGTAATTTTGGACTTTATGTCTCTTGTCTGCTTTGAGTATAAGTCTTTGGATATGGGAGAAACATTAAAAATATATCTTTCATCATATGCTTTCCTTTTTCAATATATTAATTAGAACAGTGGTTCTCAATAGGAGTGGTGTCCCTCCCTACAGATGTAATGATTGGCACTGTTGACACTTGTTGGATAGAAACTGGGGTCCTCCACCTCCTGTTGGGCAAGGAGTCGTCCCCACAGGAGGAACAAATGAGAAAGTGGAAAACCGTGCTGCATTATCTGAACCTAGAACCAATTCTGCTGACATATTTTAGATCTCAGAATTAATAAACACTGAATTTTGCAGGAACACATTGAAGTGCAAATCTAAAGACAACTGTACTTTATTTTGCTCTGAATTTTACAGGGCTGTTCAAGGATTCTGAAAATCACACATGGGTTGCGACACTGCTCATGGGATTTGAGTCACTGATAACACACATTTGCAGATAACCGGATATTGCTTTCATGATGATTATACAACTAAGGACAGACATGCGACTGCTTTATTCTGTTTGTCCAGCTTGAGCATTTACATTGTGGAAATTCAGGTTGCATTATTATAAATCATTTTCATTTTATCTCTTTCATTTTACAGTGAGGTTCTTCTAATGTTTTTTAAAGTATGTCATAGGTAAGTTCAATTATCCATGAATTTCATCTCAGTACAGTAAATAAAGCCACATAAAATGATACTTTTCAAAGGAAGTCTTGCTACAGATGGAACTGAGAATCCTGAATCAAATTTACTTGGAGCCATAAACATTCAGTCATTCATTTTATTCTGCAAAAACTTGTAGCAATTTTAACCATAGGTAATTTAATCACCTCAGCGCTTCTTCATTTTTAAGTACCATGTGGGACCCTTAAGATATTTTGTAATCTACCTGGTTTGTAATTTTTAAATTACACTAAATCCAGAAACAATACAAAAATGCCAGCATTTTCCTGAGAAGGTTCTCCCCATTTCTCTACTGCTTGTATTATTTTATTTTATTTTTTAGCTGTTCTCTGAAAGAACATTGGAATCAGAAAGGAGCTTATACCATTGAGCAAAAGGGCAAAGTTACTTCTTTTAAAAGAAAAGCTCCTTTTTCTCTATGGTAACCAGGATGTCCTATGACATACACACCACATGGCCTGTGAAATAGGAATTCTTTCAGAAGTAAATTTCTATCAGAGAATAATGAGAGTTCATGTCAGTGTAGCAAGGACTAGCATAAGGTGACACCACTGTTGATTTGGGTCACATCATTCCTGTGAGATCTTGTAGCATTTTACTTACACTTTGCAAGAAATCACAGTAGCATTTCATCTTTTAAATGCTTAATGAAAGTGAACCATATGCTCTGACTATAAGATAAATGCATTCAACCCAGTCTGAGAAATGGCACATTTCCATTTCCCATGAGTATCAGGACCAAAAAAGAGAAAGGTTAAAACAAAACAAAAACAAAACAAAACAAAACAAACAACAACCACCCTGGGATCCATTCATTTTTTTTTCACTCTATTTCCTAGGCTGTGTATTTGTAGCTGTTTATGCAATCAAGTGAAAACCAAAACAAAAGTTAGAAATCACAGCTGAACATTAATTATTGTAGGTGAAAGCTTTGGTTGTGATTGAAACTTATAGTGTGTGACAAAAGGAAAGAGGAAAGCCTTCTATACAACACTCTGCACCACATTGTGGGAGTAAAAGTGAAAGTGGGTTCACTCAACTTTTTAAATAGCTTTACCATTTTTTGCTTGGAAACACCTTTTGTTCAGTCAGCTCTTTTTAGTTACCTTCTTTGCAAAATCTTTTGTAACTGTAGTACTTCCTAAGTGTGCTTTCCCAGTGCTGGGACACTAGATATTCAGCTGCTCTAGTTTCTTAGGCAGTCAGAGATTGAGTGGGTCCATTAAGGCTTTGCATAACTGCATATTGGCTGACTCAAATAAGCACAGATTTCTATAGCCAGACACCCATATCTGTTCTTTTCAGGGCATCCAAGGGAGCAATAATGGTTTGGGATTTAAAATATTTTTTTTTTACAAATATGTACAGCTATTTACAGATATATATTTACAAAGAGATATTTAATATATAAATAAATATATAAATCAACCTAATAACTACATTGGTAGTCTTGGACTAAGCTGGGAGTTGATGGGTGCATAGAACAAGGTGGACTTCTTCCAGAAGTAATACAAAAATGTCTTACCTACTATGGGAGTAGAAATTATTTATTCTAGTAATCCTAAAGATAAAATCATAGAATCCCATTATGTGTTTAGTTATCAGTGAAAAACCAAGAATTATATTTATATTTCTTAATCCCATCCCTTACTCTCCTCCATTTTTTCTATTCACATTGACTCAAATTCTCAATATATTAAGGAGAGGATGCACACAAGATTTTTACACACAATGGAGGAAATTCACTGAATGGTAATCAGACCAGTCTATGGACTGAAGATCATAGTCAAATCTCATTCCACTCTGGATCCCTTGTAAGTGGCAGAGGGCTTAGTAGACTCAGTTAATATTTGGCTAATTAACATTTTTTTGATTATTATTTAAGGTAAAGCTTTTTATATTATAATGTTAGCCTTTTGAATGATAAAAATAGTGTCACTAAGAATAATCTTCTGTAAGTTTATATAACTAAAAGCTAGATAATCTCTTGAAATGAATATTTAGCTACACAAAGTATACATCCAAATCTTAAAGCATAAGAAATTTACATTTTGGCTTGGGAGATTCATATTATTATTGAATTATGCCATGTCCATCTGCTCAAGTACTGGATATATTTAGTCTCTAGTGAGCCAAAATGAAAGATTCAATGGATTATTCATCTGCCTCATGCTCTGATATATAGAAACCTTCTAATTTGTAAATTTTACCCAAAGTCTGTCTTTATTTCATGATAAGAAAATTATGAAATCTGTACTCGGGGTAAGAATGACTTTGTAACTTTTCTCTTCACCCCAAAAGACAGAAAATGGAGTTAAATGTAAGAGACTTGAATGCTTCACTGGTGCTGGATTTGAGAATGACTTTTCTTAATTTGTTATCTGAAATAACACATCACTATATAACTGTATATTTTAGAGAATGATAGAAAGCAATTAAGACTTGAAGTAAAAAATTAAGGAAGGTGATTTAAAGGAAAAGTAATTATAGCCTAAATGTGTGTGTGTGCGCTCATGTAATGTATGTCTGTTGGTTCATTTCTGAATGTAAAATCTATCTAAAATTGTAGTTATCAGGGAATTCATAGATATTCCTGTCATGTGAGGCATGACCATGTGACTTGGCTTGGCCAATGAAATGTGAATATTGTAAATTGATGCCACTTCTGGGCAGACATTTTTGAGTTTCAGTATGAAATTTGCACTTATCTTTTTCTTTTATATTGGTGAGTATGGAAGTGTGTGTTGAGATGCGTTCTCAATAGCCAAGGTTTTCAGTGACTTTGCTAAACAGGATGTTCTGATGATCTGTGCTTGTACAATAAAAATACGAAAGAGGCTTCTGTGTATAAAGCTTTTGATATTTGGGGTTGTTTTGTTTTAGCAGCATAACCTAATCTAACATACCTTGACAAAATCTAAAACTATCCATATAGATCATTTCTGTTTTTTTTTCTCCTTGAAGGAAAATGCATGTTTTTCTGCTATAAATATTTATAAGAGAATCTGAGGGAATAAAATAAATAAAAGGCTTTTCGAATTTTAACTACTCTGAAATGTTTAGACATTTACTTTCGGCTTCTTTTGTAAAAATGTCAGAAGAGAGGTGACGTTTAGTAAGAGGAGTATTTGGCATGCTTGATACTTGGTGGTTGTAATTTAAATTAGAAAATAATTGTTAGCTGTATTTAGTATTCATAGTTGTTTTTAGATAATCTGTGACATTTGTATAGTCTTTCCATTTAAGATGATGTACTGATCCCTAAATATCTGTATAGAGAGAAGTACTTTAAAGTTAAAAAAAAAACGATAAAAGAAACATGACTTATGTAAAGAATTTCACTAAAGTCTTTATTTGTGTCCTGATTTTTGTTTTGGGAGTTCTAGACACATTTTAACATGTGACCTATCTTCTCTTTGGCAGCTGTGGCGTCTTCACCAACTAGGGAAAGATGTTTAAAAAATTAATTCAATGGCAGAAAAGAGAGACTTTTAAGCACATGTTAGTGCTGAGGTGGGTATTGGGAAAACCACCATGACTGTTTTCCCCTCATTTGTCTTCATTCCTGGCCATTCTAGAACTCACATGAGATCAGGGCAGCAGTCTGACAACCTTCTTATCCTGTGACCTTTCAGGAGGTTGAGTCAGATGTGGGGCAGCTCAAGTCAGGGCCCACTGCAGGGTGTGGGCAGATTTCCAGTAACACCTTCCTGATCTGGAGGTATGATCTGCTGCCTGGCTTAATTGATTTTTGAGGTTATCAATAGTTAGGACCATTGTTACAGCATCTAAAGTGATTGAATCTGCTGGGTTATGGTTAATTTCATAAATATTGAATGAGCCAGAGTCTGCCAAATGGCTTTGCTCTGTTCTTGGACTCATAGGAAGCAAGCAAGAGCACGTTCTTTTTTCTTAGCTTGAAGGGAAAGAAAACCTCTGTGTAGAATGTCAGTTAATAGAAACCGTCAGGAAGTTTCAGTGAGGGTTGTTTTACTTACTGCTACTCAACAGTGATTAATTGAGCAAGATATTGTGCTAGACACGGTAGGAGATAGAAGGATGAGTAAAACTAGCCTCAATTTCAAGGAATGTGAAGTCTGAGGAAATTATAACCTAGTTATACACCTCATCTGGATATTGCATATGACTCAGCTCCATTGATATTTATGATGGCCTTTAAAGAATTTGAAAGTGGAAATAAGGAGAGAAAATGAGCTTTTTTTATTATTAAGAATTTAAGGTGCTTGCAATTTTTAAAAAGTTACAGATTTAATTCTACTATAAGAAATAAAGCAATTTGTCCCCCCCACACACACAATCACTGTGCCTATCATCATTCAAATGCATACTTACCCCCCATCACTGGGTCCAGATCACTGAGATTATATTTTCTAAACCAAATATAATCAGGCAGGGGAATTTTTAAATGGCTTTAGCCTGTGATGAATAGTCTTGGAGTTGTGATTGGGGAGATGGTTGGAAGGGTGGTATTTCAGGTATATATGGATGGCTGTGGAAATAAGGAAGTAGGATATTTAATTTGGTAGTTAGCCTAAGGTTTTCTTTGGGCCAGAATTTCAGTAAGAAAGCTGCATGGCTTTCAGCAAACCATATATTTTTGATGCAACAGTACTTTTCTTTACCTGAGAGTCACTGACTCAGTCATGAAACACACAGCTGGCCAAAGAGCACAGACCCTCATCATCCCTATCCTGTTCTGATAAAAGAGTTTCCTTGGCCAATTTATTTACTCTTTTGGGGAGAAAAAAAAAAGAGAACAATTTTAGCAGGGTATGGCAGAACACTCCTATCATCCCAGATACTTAGGAGAATTGAGGTAGGGATTGCACATTTGAGGCCAGTCTGGGTAACTTAGAGGGCCCCTCTCTCAAAATGAAAATTTAAAAGGACTAAGGGAATGGCTCAGTTGAAGAGCACCACTGGTTCAATCCCCAGTACCTTAAAAATAAATAAATATTCTTAAAGCATTTGAATAGCTTTCAATATTTAGCATATTAGAAGTACCAAGTCAGAAGATTAGAAAAAAAGTTTCTTAGGTGTACTTAACATTATTCAGAAATACCTGGACAGCCGAAATGGAAAAAAAACAAACAAACAAACAAAAAAAAACAACTATGAAAAGCTAGTGTAAGAACAAAAAGCTCAGCAACTTGGAATCATTTAGCCAAAGATAATTGTCCTTCATGTTCAACAGTCCCTGAGGGCTGCTGTTTTACAGAAGAGTGCTGCCATCTGATCCTGTCACTCACATGTGCAATCAGCAACTTCCCGTTGGCATCAACTCTGAACCCCTTACCAGATCCCTTCTGGGGCTGGTCCCTGCTGGGCAGCCTCTTCCTGCCCTCTTTCATTTCCCACTCTGTCGCAGTGCTTGAATGCATTCATGAGGTCATCTTCAAGTGGGTTGTGTATCTCTCTAACCTTTGGTTCTTCTGGTCTCTTCTTCCTGAAGTTCTTCTTGCTAATTTCTAATCATAGTTGGAGTTTTACTTCATAAATCACTACCTCTGAAAAGCCTTCTCTCATCTTTGAGCAAGAAAAGTGGCCCTGCCCTGTGTCCCTACAACTTCATATACCCAGCCGATTCCATGTGATGTCCTAATTGCTTGTTTAACGGTCTTGAGCATGAACTGGTGAACTGTGGCTCATGGGCCAAATCAGGCTCCTACCAAAGTTTTATTGGAGCATAGTATCCCAATTTTGATAGCTCCTTTCATATCAGACTGACAGAAGTGAGCAGTTCGGCTCTCTAGAGACTATATATCCCACAAAACCCAAAATATTTACTCTCTGGGCTTATCTGGAAAAAGCTTGCTGATTCTTGGCCTTAAGAACAAGCAATATGTTTACCATGTTTGCCACCAGATCTCTTGATATGTACGTAGCACAGTGTTTACACAAAGTAAACGTTCAATATATCTTGAATAAATTAATTGGAAGCAAACATAATAAATAAATATAAAAATGGCCAAAGAAAAATTAAGATCATTATTCGACATCTATCAGGTGCTCAGCAATATTCTCTGTCTTTTCATGGCTGCTCTTGTCCTCCTCATAGCAACCCTGGGAAGAAGACAATATCATGCCCAGTTCACAATAGAGACACTGAAGTGTGAACAAATGACTTTCTTAAATGTTGCAAAGCATGTAAAAATGACTTTCCTGGAGTTAGAAACAGAAAACAATGACAGTGATGATCCACATCAGGCAATGCATGGTTTAAATCTTGGCTCTCCCTCTTACTACTTTCATGACCTTGTCCAAGAACGCATTAAATTGCTCTGTGTCTAATTTTTCCACATCTGTAAGATGTTATCTAACCTCTCTGATATTTGTCTCAACGTATGATTAACAAAATTTTAGTGTCTCATTAGAATGCTGTGAGGTTTAAATGAGATATTATGCATAAAATGCTTTGAAGTGCCTGACACTTAGGAAGCATTAAAGATGCATTCTTCTGTATTATATGTCTTTCTCAAAATCAGTGCTGACAAGCAATTTAGATGGAATTGGAGGTCATTGTGTTAAGTGAAATAAGTCAGACACAGAAAGATAAATACCACTTGTTCTTACTCATTTGTGAAAACTAAATCTGGATCTCTCAGAAGAACAGATTGGAAAAGTGGCCACTAGGGACTGGGAAACGTGGGGAGTGCAGCAAGAATTTAAGTAAAGGGTACCAAAACACAGTTAGGAGGAAATAGTTCTGTTTTTTTATAGTCTAGTAGGGTAACTGTTAGTTATAACAATGTATAATGTATTTCAAACAACCACAAAAAAGTGCAAAGATTCCCGGCACATAGAAATGATTTGAGAAGATGGAAGTATTTTTATACCCTGATGTGATCATTTTTTAGTGCATACATATTTCAAATTATTGCAATATACCCAATAAAGTTGTACAAATATTATATCATGATGAAAAAATAAATTTTAAAAAAGAAATCCTTGATGATAGCTTCAGAATTTCAAGAAATTCCATTCTATTTGTAACTTACATTTCAAAAATGATTTTTGGTGGTATTTTGCCTTTTTGTTCTTTATATAAGGGTTAGGAAGTAGTTCAAGATATAGCTATATTAAAAGCAACATGAAGTATTATATCTTATTTTCTAAATAGAGACTAAAGAGGCCATCTGCCATTTCTATTGGTATAAAGTGTGTCTACTGTTGTCATTTTCCAAATGTCATATACGTGATATAGAAATGTAGTCCCCGAATTAATGTGTGGTTTACCCCTAAGGATTTTCTATTGATGTTACTGTCTCCACTGTCAACCCTAACAATACAGGAGCACTTTGATATGGCCAACTTCCTTCCATTTCATTGCCCTAAGCTGATATATTTTCTTTTTTACCAGTGATAATATCAAGCCATTACCTAAAGAAATGCAAAAGTCTAGACTCTATAGTTTTTGCGTTTTGAGTATTTGTTGTTTTCCTTCAAAATGTCATCAGCGAACCATTGGAAAGTTTTATGAAAATTTTTTAAAAACAAAAATGTTGCTGTGCACTGAAATGTCTTTGGCCAAGCAGTTGAAATTGGCTTTGCATCTTCCTTCAAATTTATCCCAATTTCTGTTAAACCTATCAGTGAGGTAGAATATTTTCTTCTTTGAATTGTTGTCAAAAGAAGAATTAACTCTATTGATTGAGCAGATGGGTAGAATTCAGTCCTCATGATGTAGGATTAATATTTTTTCCTGACCTCATATGGGAATATGAAGTTGTCAGGGATCCACAATTTTGGAATTTATCCTTGACTTTGTCAACCGGTGGGTCCCAACCCAAAAATGCTTAAAAAAAAAGAAAGAAAAGAAAAATGATATGTAATAATCATAATGAATCTTATATTTTGGACTTAAAATTATGTTACTATCAGTAAAGAAAAGGTATCAGCAAATTCATTAGTTAGGCTTTATGTGTTTCAGTTAGAAAATTAAGAGATTTTCATTTAATGTTCTCTTAATCATTATTTTAACTCTCAATAAAAGTTGACATACTTGAATTTCATCATTTGTGTCAACTATGTTGGACTTAAATTTGCTTGCTGGAATTATACTTAATGAGCATTCCCCCCCCCCAAAAAAAAAAAACAGTTAGTTACATTGTTTATATGTATTCTAGTGGAAAATGTGGGAAATACCATCATCATTAGTCTTCTATTGGTTAGAATTTTGCTTCTTGTCACTTAAATGGGAGAATTGTGAACCTTCTGAGTTTAGAAAAGGAGACAAAATTGGAGGCAAAGAGCTTTCACCAAGGAATACCATAGGAAGTTCCAGTTATTGGTAACACATATGTGAAAAACTGAGTTTACAGATTGAAACTCTAACCCCTTTTGTATAGAGTTGATGATTCAATCTGGCATTGGTTGCTGGATAGGGATTTGACTTATTATAACTGATTGATTACGTCCACTGTTAAGTGTTCATAGGGCAAAGAAAATCACAGGTAGATTGTACATTTTGGATTATTTTTAATTTCTGTAAGTCATCAATATTTGTTTGCTTAAGCCTTAGAACACTTCTGGTATGAAAGACTCCAGTAAATTCAGGCAAGATGAGTCATCACTGTTACTAGAAATATATATCTGTTGTCCTAACAGGTAACTCTTAAACTCTCAAAATAGAAACTGATGTGATTTCTTTGACCTGAGTGGCTTGAAATGCCAATTCAGGACAGGACACTCTAATACAAAAACAATCTGTTGAGAGTATCACCCAGACAACAATTTAATAAGTCTAAATGGTATTGGCAGGCAATTAATAAAGACAAGAAGTCATCAACTGAAGCTCCACAGAGATGCACAAATTCACACATATCTTTGTACTTGCTTAAATCCTCAGAATGCAACTCAAGTTTGGTCAACAATCAAGTAGTTAGTTGAAGGCTTATTGTTCTCCACACATGCTCTATTTCTGTTCACTGTGGCAGGACAGTGGAGGCGGAGTGAGGTGGCAGCCCTGGGAAAGCTTTATCATTCCTGAAAAGCGAAGTGTTCTATTTAGCTTGGAAGCTTGGTTCTTGGTACTAATAACTGATATTAGGCAGCTCCAGCCATTTTAAAAACTATTCAGAGAGATGTTCCCAGAATATCAGAATCCATCACTGAGTGGTCTGTCAGGAATATACCAGGCTAAATTTGGGGAAGAACCCTCAATTTTGTCTTTCCTTTTCCCCTTCCTTTGTGTTACATAAAACAATAAGAAGAATTTTCCCACAGATATCCTCTACTGAATCATGACTTGAATTTTTACCAGCCTACTGAATTTTAATCAAAGGAGGAACTGTGCATTTTAGATTATTTTAATTTCTATTATACTTATATGCTAAGCTTTACAAAAATTTCTGTATGAGAGATTACGTTTTGGGTGGGGTCCAGTTATCTTTTGCAAAATACCCCCAAAATAAAGTGGCTTCAGCAATAACCATTTTACTATGACTCACAATTTTGTGGCTTGGGAATTCAAACAGGGCATAGCTTGGCAATTCTTCATTTGATCCTCAACTGATGCCAGCTGGTGTATTTCAGCTGGTAGCTGGGTGGTCTTTGCTCAGAAGCCTGACACTTTCATGGGAGTATCTGGGAGACTGGGCTCATACAGGCTCCTCCACGTGATTTCTTTAGCCAGATAGCTGGATTTCTTATATGACAGCTCATAATTTCTAGTAAAAGCCTTACAAGAGGGCTTTTACTAGAAATTATGAGCCGCAAAGCTTCTGGTGCTTCAAGTCGTCCCAGGACATGCCTGAGACCACCAAGAACCAAGGAAAGGAGACATTGAGAGTGCCTCTCTAGATAGATGGTGCATCAGAAAATTCAAGGTCACCTTTAATCTGCCATGGATGGGCCAGTCAACTTAGTTTCCTCTGAAATTGAGTTCTCAAAAGCCAACATGCTAGTCATTGAACATGAAATCATATCTCCTATAAATCCAATGTACACTCTATCCTTCCCTTATTCCCTACGGCCAATTGAATTATCATGGTGAGTTTTACCTCTCAAATGTAGCCTCTGAGAATCTTCTACATAGCCTCCTAACTGGTATTCCTGTCTCTTTTACATCCTCTCCACTGTGGCCAAAATTATTATGCTAAAGCACATGTATGATTGTATAGCGTATCATGAATGACTCTTAAGTGATCTATAAAGCAAAGTTCTAATGCATTAGCTGCCCCTTAAGACCTTCTATTATTAGGTCCCAGTCTTCTTTTTAAACATAGCATCCACAATTCCCTTTTCAACTCTTTCCCATTCCTCTGTCACCTTCCACGTTCCAGTATGCTCTGGCCATACCATTTCCCCAATGCCTTTGTTTGACTATATACCTAACAGTTCTCTTTTCCATGAATGTTATCCTACTGTCCATTGTCTGCCTAATAAAAATGAAAGTTCCATTTCTCTCTCAAGATTCCATTCAAATATCACCTGCCCTGTACTCTTGTAGCAATATATTTTACTGCCAATGCAAGAGCACATCATCATTTTGCAGATATTCATTTACTATGTGTCAGAGAAGCACCAAAACACCTGTGGTCAAGAGTACAGAACATAAGCCAGGCTGCCCCAGTCCAGTTTCACAACTTCATAGTTGGGTTGATTAGCAAAGTTTATGTCCTGGAACCTCTGAAGGTAACCTTATTTAAAAACACAGCCATTGCAGATGTCATTAGTTAAGTTAAAATGAGGTCATACTGGTGTGGGGTAAGGCCCTAATCCAATATGACTGGTGTCCTTATAAGGAAGAGATTCAGAAGCAGACATGCCCAAGGGAACATAATGTGAAAAGAGCTGGAGGACACCATGTGACAGTGGAGGGAGAGATTGGAAGGATGTGTCTGTAAGTCAAATGCCAAGGATTGTGGCAACACGAAAATCTAGGAGAAAGACCCAGAATAGTTTCTCCTCTAGAGCCTCAAGGTGTTGACATCTTGATTTTGCATCTCCAACCTCCAGAAATGTGAGAGAATAAATCTTGTTAGTTAAACCATTAAATTTATGGTATTTTGTTATGGCAGCCCTAGGAAACCAAGGCCCTAGCTGGATGACCTTGAGCAAATTACTAATACTCTCTTTGCCTCAGTTTTCTTCTCATCTGTAAAATGAACATAACAATCAAGCCTGCATTGAAGAGTTTTTGTGTGAATTAAATGACTCAAGATGTAAGAACATACAATAAATTCTCCAGTCTATATGCTATCATTAATGCTTATGTGTGTCCTTCATTAGGGGAGAGAGCATGTCCTCTTTGTTTTTATGTCTTTTTAAAAGCAGTTTGACATAACTTATAAAATCAAAAATCCTGAGTTCAAGTTCAGGATGTGGTATTTAAGAGCCACTGTGTAATCCTGAGCAAATTACTTAGCTTTGAACCTCGATCTCCTTCTCTGCAGAATGATCAAATAATACATACTCTGCAGCAGTGGAATTAATATGTGTCTGACACATAGTAGCTACTCGAATAATGAAAGCTGTATTCTTTTCCCCATAAACACTGAGTAAAGAGCCATGAACACACTAATTGCTCAAAAAATGCTTTCTGATTGAATGCATAAATCAATCCATGTGTACCCATTTAAATTAACATTTTTTGGCAATTAATTCTATGTCTTTCCTGATGTCATTTTGTGGTGTTGAATTTTGTATCCTTTCACTTAGACTCCAAAGGTCATCCAGAGCCTGGATTAGAATGCCAAGTAGAAGCACATGATCTTTTAAAAATGTGTCTTTCATTATTTTATGAACTATCCATCAATCATACTTTCTCCTGTGTTTTGTGAAGGAGGAGAAAATGATTTTAACATTCTTGACAAGTTTTCCATGACTGCATCTTGATGCCAAGTTGGTTTTCTCTTGTTCTCATAACTTTATCAGCAGTCTTGCTTGGAATATTTTATTTTGTTCCTGTTGTGCTGTCACTTTTGAGACAGCCAATCAACCTAAGTGAGGCTTACCATGGTGTGTGCCAATCAGATATGCAAGAAGAAAGTATTTGTAGCACAGGGCTAGGAGATGAAGTTAATTAATAGAAGTAGGCTATAAAAAAGTCACTTGGGGGAAATGTCAGGAAGAAATGCAACGCCCCATCACACTGCTTCTGTGCTCATTACCAAGTTTGACACAGCACAGCTGGGAGGTGGCGTTAACAATGGTGCCAGTGAGGCTGTCCTGCTCCTTGGCAGCTGGTTAGTGTCTCACCTACACTGGGGGCCCCACAGAAGACCTCATTAGGGTTTTTGTGGTATTGGCAGCTTATGATTTTGTTCTTTGGGCCCATTTGTGTCATTACTTAACCAGTCTGAGACTTGAAGAGTTCTAATTATGGGGAAAACCACTGCATGGTCTTGAAGGAGTCTCTTAGGAGAAAAAGGGAGCATTTCAAGAGAACCATGTGATCTTATTAAGACAACTTTGTAAGGCATTACTAAAGAAAGGGAAAATCTTTCAATAGCTATATATATACAAAAACAGGGACCAATTTAAGTGGAGTATTGTAAATATTGTGAAAACTGCTTCAAGAAGATTCTGGAGCTGAGCATAGTAGCGCACTCCTGTAATCCCAGCTATTCAGGAAGCTGAGGCAGGAGGATCACAAGTTCAAGACCAGCCTGAGCAACACAGTGAGACCCTCTCTCAAAATTTATAAAAGAACTGGGGGTTTAACTCAGTGGGAGAGCACATCTGGGTTCAACCCCCAGTACTAAAAAATGGAAATAGAAAATGAGATGATTATGAGCAACTCTTTGATATATACTCCAAATGATTTAGTTTCAAATTAATCTTTTCCCAATTTCAACTTTGCCTCTGTCAAAATACATGATTCAGTCAAGAAGCTAATAATGGCAGGAGGTCATAAAATTATAGGCAAGATGATAATTGAATGGAATTTATTTTTATAGGAATTATAAAATTCATACTTTTTAGACTGACTTTTTCAATAGAAACTATAAAAATATAATATCCTACCCTTAACATCTTGAAAACAAGAGGAATGTTACCCTAGCAATTAGAAAAAAAAGACAAAGGGCAGAACAAACCAAAGTAATGCTAAAGAAACGTCAATTTTAATAACAGTCTCCTTTTCAAATTGGCAAAGATTGTAAGGGTTGCAATAAGACTTCATGTTGGTGAGTATGCAGTGGGATAGAATCCTTTGACAAAGTCAAATTGGCATCATTTTTTTTAAAAAACAGTTTAGCAACATATTTCTATCCTTTTGCCAGTAGTTTTATTTCTAGGAGTTGGTCCTAAGGAGCAATAAGAAATACATCCAATATTAAGTCTATATAATTTTTCATAGAATCATTATAATTCTAGAAAAATCTTGAAAAAATTATAAAGACTTGAAAGTAATGACATATCCATGAAATCCTGTACACTTTTGATGAAAGTTTAATAATACAAGAACATGCTTATGACCTCTGTAAAAGAAAATATAGAACTATAGATAGAATATTATAGTATTGCAGAAAGCCTACAATATCTTAAAATTAAAGTGTAAATAATTATCTCTGGATAGCCAGATAATGATGATTTGTGAAATTATTATTATTGTATACTAATTGTTCACTATTATTTTACAAACAGAAACAAATGAGACATTATTTTTCATCCTAAAGGCACTTAGCAAGATGTCCTCAATTCCACAGCCCCTGTTTTTGGCTCCTTAGGAGGTTATGGGCTGGCTGGAGAGTTGGGCTAGCTTGTAATTTGTGTGAAGGTCTGGTAAGTCATGGAGGAGAGATCACAAATAGACTATCAGGGCTGGTCCCCATGGAGAAAGAACCCCAACAAATAGAAATAGATGTACACCACATAACTGCTATGACCGAAGAGGACCAGATGATGAAATAACCCTTCCAAAGGGGAGCAGAAGTTGAGGTGGAAAAGTGTATCTGAGATGAGCCTGGGTTCTAGGTGCCAAGACATCATTGCTGGGGATGATTGCCTATCTCGAGGTAGATGGTGAAGAAAGGCTGAGACTTGGGATCTGGACAGGACCAGTGTTGGGGACTGATGCTGGGGTCATGTGGCCAAAGTATGCACATTTGACAGGCAGAAAGACCTGGGAAAAACCAGTTATAGAGTAATAGACTACTATGTGTTGATGGAGGAGGGAAGCTGAAGAACTGGGTACCTGTCTTGACCACAAACTGGCATTTGCTGAGTCTTTTATGAGTTACATCCAACACAGTGGTGGTGCTAAGGGCAGTGGTGGTGCTAAGAGGGTGACAAAGGTCAAAGGCAACCAGAGGCCTAGCAGCCTTCAGTGTGGAGAGAAGGATGGAGTTGAGGAACAGAGATGGGGGCCAATGGAGATGCGCATGAGGAGCAGAGGGAAGGAAGGGGCAGGCCTCTTAAACTAGAAAAGACCATATCCATAAGAAGGTTTGCAAAGCACTCCAAGGACCCCTTGTTTCAAAATGTAGTTATTTGGAGGATAAAAATGGACTGCTGGAACTTGGGCAATTTATCTGTTGGAAGCTAAACTAGAGAATTTAATTGTGTTATAATTACAGTTACTGGTTCCTCACTGCTGCATTTCCAGGCTGGCATGCCCTGACAAATGCAAAAATATTGAAATAATATGAAGAATAATGGGTATAAAACACTGAAGTGTCTCTGTCTAGCAGTAATACAATAAGCAAGAAAATATATTTATATATTTTGATCTTTTTAGAAAATGGTCAAGTTGTTTTTTTATAAACTTAAGATATACCTGTAGAAAATTTGTCTTCCTTGGTCTCTGAATATTTTATCATTTTCACATTGGATAATTAGTCTTAGAAAAAAAAGCTTATTAACTATAAAATAGAAAAGGTCCATATTTGCACTTCATTTGGGAAAATAATAACTTTGAAGAGAAATATGAACTATATAAATAAAATTTAATTTGTCCTACATGTTGAACATTACATATTTATAAAATGAAAATTGTAAAATATAAGGATTTAGTCTGGGTCAGTAAATAAAATTCAGGAATTCATTCACTCATCATTAATAAACAGGCATTTATTGAGCATCAGCTGCATGTCAAGCACTGGTCAAACAGCATTTCAGTGTGAACCAAGCAGACAAAATTCTACCTAATGGAGCTTATGTTCTCATGGGGGAAAGAGAAGTGATCTGAACATTTTTCAGATAGTGATGAGCTATTTGGGGATTTTAGAGTAGAGCGATGTGATAGAGACTTCTGGGTGTCTACCTTAGGTCATAAGTTGAAGGAAGCCCCTTGGAGAAAGAGCCTGCCATGTGCACATAGATGAGCTAGGCATTCCCAGCAGATGGAGTGAGTGGCTGGGATAGGAAGGTGAGAGTGATCAGAGAGATGATCAGGAGCTAGAGCAGCAGTATGGGCCAGGTTTGGATTGCCAAGGGGAGACAGTAGAGGGGCTAAGCAGAGGTATGATGTGATCAGGTTTATATTTTAAAAAACACCACTCTGGCTACTATGTGGAAAGTGGGCTCCAGGGTGGCAAGAGGGAAAGCAGAGAGGATGTTGGGCAGCTATTGAAATAGGCACGTGGAAGTTGCTGAGAGGGTAGAGCAACATGAAGTGGAGAGGTCAAGGATGTAAGTTAAATATGGCCTGCAACCTGGCAGATGGAGACAAAAGGAGAAGAAAGGTGGCCTGGGGATACCACCAACATTGAGAGGCTGTGCAGAATGAAAACAGCCATCAAAGGACACTGATAAAGAATGAAAATCAGAGTGTGATCTCTCAGAGATGAGAGATGAAAGTGTTTTTAAAAGGAAGGGATGAGACCAAAGTTGGGGGGCCAGATATAGGCCACCAATATGCAGACTAGCCAGAAATCAAGAGCCAATTCCTTAACGTCCCAACTTGGTCCAACTCAGTTATCATTAGAGATGTCAATCATCCAAATATTGTTAAAGAATGGTTCCAAAGAGGAGCAAGATGTACAGACAAGTGCTTTTATTCAACAACTCAATGATTTAATGCAATTATGAGTAATGAGTAATTTTCTATGATGGAGGCATAATTTTAAGCAAGAGTAATATGATGGGAAGTAGGGAAATTGTTTAATGGATTATTAGAATGGAAAGAAATCTGAGAGATTATGGTATAACTTCCCCCTTTGTTTTATGAGGAAACAGACCCAGAGCATTGGTGAGAATGTGTTCAATGTCGGGTAGTAGTTAATGAAAGATTTAAAGCTAGACACTTGGTCCATGATTCTTTGCTCAAGTATGCTTTTAACCCACATGCAACCACATGCACAATCACTAGTGCATATTCATATGTGATAACATAGCATTCAGTGACAATTATTTGCTTTCAAAAGTGACTTAAAGGAGTACTGCTGAAACACAAACTCTTCTGGAGCATTTTAAAATGCTCATTTGATTTATAAACATTCAGTTAATATTCCTTTTCCAAGAAGTTCCTTCATGAAGTGAGTTGCATTTACCATCTAAAAGGGAGAAAAAAAATTCTTTGTTCTTTCTGAATCAAAAATGTTAGAATAATAGATCTCTGCATTTGGGTTTGTAATTCTTTATTTTTTTCCTTAGGAACAAGGGTTTATGGTACAATAAATATTAGTATTTTCTACTGCCTTCTTATTTGTGCCTGAACATAAACGAGAGCAGACACAGATAAAATCAGATTTGGAATATACTGCAGAATCCGGCATCAGGCAAAAAGACCAAGAAAGAAATATTTAATATTTTATGCAATAATGTCAATTAGGATCAATTTAGTATGATTTTATTTGCAGTTCTTGGAATATCTGCAAAATGTTTTAGTCCACTGAGCATTATGCTCAAGTGTGCATTTATCTAGATTATTTTTCATTATGGCCCCTAATTGAATAAAGCACTATCATCTGGATATCTTCAGTGCTGCCCCATAGTGCAGCTCCAGGGCACCATTCCCACTGAGCTCTGGGACCCAGTAGCTGCTATTCATATGAAACAAGTCCACAGCTGTCACTGGAATTGTACAAGGTGTAGCCCAGGATATCTTCTTTTTATTATGGAAAAGATTATAAAATTGTTTTTTCTTGCCCTAGTAAAGTATAATAATCTAATAATATTTGAAAAGAATTTGGTGACTTTTTTTTTGACCAATGATGGGACAAAACAACAGGGAAAAATCCACCCATCAATGAACAGAAAAGGATTAGCACTGAAAATCTAGGAGAGAAGAGAAAAGATAATGACTCTCAAAGCACTTCAAATCACATCTCTTGAAAAGTAGATGTTGTACTGAAATATAATCCCCTTGGCATCCGGGGTTTGCTGTTCTAGTCTTCCTGCTTAAATCAGTGAGATTTCTTTCTTTGACTGATGTACATACAAACTGGACTCTTAAGCGGTGAGGGAAAAAGTTTAAAACAGAATCTAGACTTTTAGCCCCTTCATCTTCAATGGTATGATGATTTAGTTCAGAACTTCTTGTGTGTGTTCACCAAAGGCTATTTTTTAAAGCCCAGGTTTGCAGTTAGTCTCTTTCTGAAAATTTCAAGACAAATCATGCCTAACAAAAGGTTAATAACATGATCTCTTATTATGTGTGCAGTAAAAATAATATTAAAAATACTCTCAACCAAAAACTAGATAGTGCTTGTTATATGAAAGGCACTGTTCTAAGTACTTTAGAAGTATATTAACTTATTAATCCTATCAACCAATCCTATGAGATAGGGTCTATTATTAACCTCATTTAAAAATGTGGGTGGAGAATTAAGATATCATTAAACTAAAATCGAGATCATTCTAAAGTGAAATCAAAGAAAACCAACCGTTAGATTGAGTGAGTTTAAAAGACAAGTAGTTCACATGACATACAGGATTTGAGTAATTAACCACATGTACAAATAAGGCAGGCAGCTTATCTCACGGAAGAGTTAGCAGGGTGACTCGGGCCAACAAATCCCGTGAGACCAGATTTGTAGGAAAAATGATTTTTTTTTTACAGTCAGTAATGATCCTACAAGCCTAAGTTTGGGTTGAGGGCCAACTTCAGAATAAGGACTTTATCACTAATAAATAGCACTAATACTGATTAACAGTGGTTACACTCAATCAAGGAATCAAGGCATGTATATTGCGATTACTCTATATTCCTGAATTCTGAAATTCTGTAGGGAGTAAGGAGCACTAAAAAAAGGGGGGGGCGTTTTTAAGTCTTAAAAGCAAGACATTTCAATTCACAGAATATTATCAATATTTTCTTACAGATTCCTGACAAGTATGCACACAGATGTTTTTAAAATAGCATTGTCAAAGTTAATTGGTATTCCAAAAATGAATGGGCAGTGTCTTTCACAAAAGGTATGTTTTATAAAAATATCATAAATGAGTCTCTTACATGTGGAGAGATCACCTGGTTGCCCAGGCTTCCCTGGGATGAAGTTGGGCTCACTGCTTTTAAGCTTGCCACTCTTGGGGTTTTGTGACCCTGGCAGATTGAAGTTCCATGACTGCATCTGCTACCACCTCCCCTTGCTATTTTAACCACATATGGTGTTAATATTGTGCAATATTGACTTTGAATGGTCTCTATATTTTGTGATGAGAAATTATCTTATGAGTACCTTTGGTCTGTTTGGGAACAGTGATGGAAGCAGACGTAATGTGTTTAGCAGCTGACTTTGCTGCTTGCTCCATAGCACACTGTGCTCCATGCAATGCACTGTGGAAAGCACACCTTCTGCTTTGATGCAGCTTCCAAATTGCACCAAAAAAAGGCCATGACATCGTTCTTCAATTGCACCTTATTGCTTTATTTATTTATTTATTTATTTATTTTAAAATTTTTATTGTTGGTTGTTCAAAACATTACATAGTTCTTGACATATCATATTTCACACTTTGATTCAAGTGGGTTATGAACTCCCATTTTTACCCCATATACAGATTGCAGAATCACATGGGTTACACATCCACTGATTTACATGTTGCCATACTAGTGTCTGTTGTATTCTGCTGCCTTTCCTATCCTCTACTATCCCCCCTCCCCTCCCCTCCCATCTTCTCTCTCTACCCCATCTACTGTAATTCATTTCTCCCCCTTGTTTTTTTTTCCTTTCCCCTCACTTCCTCTTGTATGTAATTTTTATAACCATGAGGGTCTCCTTCCATTTTCATGCAATTTCCCTTCTCTCTCCCTTTCCCTCCTACCTCTAGTCCCTGTTTAATATTAAATCTTCTTCTCATGCTCTTTGTCCCTACTCTGTTCTTAGTTACTCTCCTTATATCAAAGAAGACATTTGGCATTTGTTTTTTAGGGATTGGCTAGCTTCACTTAGCATTATATACAAAGCAATAGTTCACTTGAGTTGGGCTTAAAATCCTAAAATCCTTAAAATCCTAAATTGCCGCCTGATCTTGAGAAATCCATTCATTTTTTAGATCCTCCCTTTTCTCATTTGCAAATGAAGTCAATAGAATTGTGATGAGGATACAATGGTGAGTACTAATCAATTAATATTTACACCTGAAATGTGTTTCAAATGTCTCTAAATGTTAGTTATTATTTAAATTAGAAAATAATGCCAGCTTACTTATTATTCTGTTCAAATTAAATAGTGTTTATAAACTTTAAAAACACTACGCAAATGTCACGTCCTAACAAATAGAGTGTCCTATGCAATGTCATTTTGAGTGTTTGACTTAAAATTCATAATTAATAAGTTCTTCGACTTCTCAGCTCATAGCCGTGTAACAACATTAAGCATGAACATTTAAATCTGCTGTCCCATTCCACCGTAATTCACTAAAAGATAAGTTATTTATTCTTCTGATATTGAAGGAGTCAACAATGCTGGATTCTCCGTGAAGATTGACACTCAACCTACCTACAAGTGGCTAAAAATTTACCCACAAGTGGCTAAAATACTCAAGCTTTGTTAACTTAAATATAAGCAACTGATCTTTGAAAACACAAGGAAATAAAACCTAGTTAAAGACTTACTGGTGAATTTCTGGAATCAGATTATCACTTCCAGTTCTTTGTCATTCATACTGATGCCTTTTTTTTTTTCTCTGTTTTCTTCTTCCCTTAAATTTTCTACCTCTTTTAAGCCAATTACATCATGGAAGATGTTTGGGGATTTAGAAATTCTTGCCCCAGAAAAACTGGTTGTAGTTCAAGTCTTCGTAGTAAAGCTCCAGGCTGTGAAGCAGTGTCAGGAACCTAGACATCAGGGTCAAAGTCTACAACAAGATAAATAGAAAGAGCTGCCTTGGGCTTTGTGTAGTAGAATGGGCTTCTGAATGCTACTGAGTGAAATAATTGATTTCTTTCTGAGGCAAAATATGATTTTAGCCCTTAGAACTCCTAAGGGTGCTCAATTTTAACTTGCTAAGAATGAATTTTTAATATAAAGTGCAGCATGAGAAAATAACCTAGAATGTTCTTTTCAGTAGATTTCAGTTAGATTTTCTGCATTTTAACACCTTTTTGGAAAATTAAACATGATGGCATTGTTAGAAGATATGATCTCCTGTTGAAATAACATCTCTGTCAAGTTAACACTATCCTCCCTCCCTCCCCCCCCGCACACACACATGCATATGAGCTCTCAAATAACTGTTGAAGAATAAAAGAAAACAAGATAACAGTGGATCACAAACTGTTTCACAGTTACATATGGACTAATTAATTTCTGCCTCACAGTATCATTATAGTGTTTTCCACACTATGGCCAGAGAGAATGAATCCAAATTTAGAAAGATAAATTGAAAATAAAATGAAAACAGTAGATTTTGAATAAGCAATTATCTTCCACCTGAATTCAGTCATAACAAGCAAAAAAAAAAGGCAGGGGGTTATCATATTTGGCTTGTACTGGTCCTTAGGGAAGCTGTTACTATGCTTAAGGTAACTATACATTTATAGTCCTTAAAAAATGATATTGTAAATACCTCTCATAATGTTATCCAACATAATGTTGAGGTAATCGAGGCAATGACTGAAAGTTTTTGTTATGTAGCTGTAAAAAATATTTCTAATCAGTTCCATGTTTCTGCACCATTTGACTTAGAAGGGGAAAAAAACACATAAAAGTAAAATCCAGGACAGCAGAATAAAATAGACACTAATATTGCTGTATGTATATATATGACTATATAACCAATGTGATTCTGCAACCTGTACACTCAGAGAAATGAGAAATTATACCCCATTTGATTCAAATGTATGATATGTCAGGATCATTGTACTGTCATGTGTAACTAATAATAATAAAAAAAAGTAAAATCCCTCTTACATGGAGTCAGTGTTTTGCTATATATTAAGGTTTGATAGCCTGTAGCATGCACCCAACTGGTGGTACATGATCCCTCAATGTAAACCGTGCTCTCAGTGGTAAACTTCAACCCAGGGACATCTGATAATAGTATTCACACCTGTCACATGGTTGCATTCTAAACACTTGATGTGATTCAGCGGTACACTTGTTAGTTTCTGTCAGTTGGTACATTGAACATTCAATTAGCAGAAGTTCCTTTCCTCTGCTGGAAATTCTGAAGGGTCTGCATTTAAAATTCATCACCAGAATGAAGTATAGTGGATGAGTGAATTTCTCAAGCTCTTGCAGTTTTTCAGATTGGGTCTTATCCGTTCTCAATATGCAGAGATTATGGGTTTAAACTCTCACACTGCAGCTGAGATAATGACACCAACTCAAAGCATAAATGTGGACGATCTAATTTAGTCAGGTGGCAGTGGATTCTCCTGGAGAAATGCTGCCTGTCTTCCTGCTAGGAAGGATAGGGAGAACATAGCTAGTCACACATCAATGCAAACTAGTTTTACTCTTGTTAAGTGTGTAATGTACAATCTGTGTGGAACAGCTCTTGTTTCTGATAACATCACACATCTCTTCTACCAGCACTGTTTATTGAGTAAAAATAGGTTTAGTTAGCTATTGATTAAGTGCCAAATAAGAAGAAAATACCCTTTACTTTTAAATACATATATTTAAGTATATATTGACTTTTAAATATATATATTGTCTTTTAAATTTCTTTATCTTAAGTCCAACCATTGAAGGATTTATTGTTGTTCTGCAGGGTCAATGCATGAAGATAAGTGTAGGGTCACGTAGGTCTTGGGGTCAAACTCTTAACTTTGCCCCAGTCGTCCTGAGAATATAAACAAGATTTTGACTTGGAAACTCAATTTCTTCTGTTGCTACATGAGTACTCCCCACCTGACTGTATGGTTCTTCTAATTAAATGAGATTAACGTACAGTATGGGGCACAGAGTGGAAGCCAGCCCCTGATTGTCATGGTTAGCTGAGATCTCTGCCCTTGCTCCGCAAGCTGGAGTGTGGATATTAGGAAAGAGACCTGCCCCTGTATGACTTTTCCAAGAGAATTGCTTCAGGGTACTTAAAATATGCCATGCTGTGACTAGATTCTCAGTCTTTGATTTCCTTCTGTAGGCTTCCTCCTGCCTCAAAACATCTTTGATTTCTTCCACAATTTCCTGTCCCTACTCCATGCTCACAGAAGCATTCAGAAGACACCCAGAGAGACCCCAGAACTTACTGATGCCCACAGTGGCACATTTGACCTAGATGATTTAATGCTCGAAGTAGTTGTGAAGGATCAGAAATATTAAAGAAACAAGGGTCATGTAGTGCCGCTGAGAGGGCCCAGGTGACAGATGTGGTGGGGGAAGCCACAGCAGCCTGCTGCTATGAGCCAGGCCTCTTTCCACACAGCACCAACTGTCTCAGCTGTCCCTTGCATGGCAAGTTTGCAGCAGGTGGGGAAGGAAGGCCAGGGAACAGGAGCTCCTCCAGCCCCCAGTCTGCATTCTACTAATCACCTGCAGGGGTCGCATCATTTTTCTCCCTCCCTTAGAATTTCAGCTCTCTTAACTGTAAAGGGAAACCCATAGGATTTAGTCATTCTGCCTCCCTCATCTGGTGGTTGTGAGAATGGAACAAGATGTTTGTGAAAGTACTTGGGGATCTATGATCTTGTCTAATTCTTTTAAATGGCTTTGAAAACATGCATTGAAGGGCTCACTATGGAGCATAAAATTCAACAATCTGGAGTTTGGATTCTCAGTGTGTGAGAATTACTTAGGGTGATGGTTTGAAATGCAGATTTCATAACCTCATCCCATGAGTTTCTGGTTTTCTTAGTCTATGATTGAGCCTGAAACCTGTGTTTTAACAAATATACAGTTGACTGTTTGAATAGAGCTGAAGCTTGACCAAAATGTTGTTCTGTCCCATAAGATACCAGACCATGCTTTGAAGAATTATTGAGGAAATAATTATTGAGGAAATAATATATATTGTAGACTTTAAACTTTTATACCTGCAAAGTACCCAAAATTTTGGAAAGTTTTTAAAAAGTTGAATAAGGTTAAAAAAAAATGAAAAGACGACTCTCTAAACCTACAAATTGACTTGGCTTTGCCAAATGAGGACACAGTTTTTAGAGAAAGTGAATGAAATGAGTGGATGAAGGAAAAAACTCAGATAAGCAGATTTATTCTCAGTAGAGTACATAAGCTCACAGCTACAAAAATCATAATTTGCTGTGATAAGTTTATAAAGTTGGTGAACAAAATACAACTTAAGCTTAAACCACACAAAATCTAACTTTATTTAAATTAACACTTTAAGTTTTTCTGTGGACCATCATGTTGCTTTTTCTGAAATTGTAAATTAAAGGGTTCCTTTTGAATTAATTTAGGCATTTTGTTGAAATTAAGTAGAGGGTCCTTATTGTCATCTATTTCTTGCCCATTGACTCTTCTACTAGAATGGCTATAAAATTAGATCTAGGGCAATAAGAAGAGCTGTGGTTTAAAAATTAATATGGATTTGGGTTGTGTAAGTGGCCAGTGAAAGCTAATAACAAAACAGTGCCATATTTTTAATCCTCATAAGTGTTAAGTGTCATTTGCACAAGGCTTTTTGTTTCCTCCAATATTAATGGAATTTATTTTAGCCACCAAAGTCAGGCATGTTTCAATATTTCTCAGTGTGAAACCCTCTAGCTCCTGGACACTTTTTTTTTTTTTTTGTATTTTTTGGTCATTTCAGGTCTCAGTTCCAAAATAGTAGGCTGAATTCATCATAAATTACCCCATTTAAAAGAACTCCTCCTTACCCTATCACATTTCATTTTATTTTCATAACATGCAGCAGTGTTTTCCTATCTATTTATTTGTTTACCGTCTTCCTTGAATGTGAGGTTTATGAGAGCAAGGACCTGTGACTATCTAAGTTACTTACTGTTCTTTCTAGTTCCTGAAGCTATACCTGGTGCACAACAAGCAAATTAATAAATATTTGCTGAAGGTATTCATAGAGAGAGTTGATAATAATGGGCGATATTGCCTATCACTGAAATCTGACAGAGGAGGTTTGGAGGGGTTAAAGAAATCTCCCAGCTCCTACAACTTCCTTAACTAAATGGTTTTCAGAGTTCCTCTTTCTCCTTGAGTTCTGCGGCTTCACGCATTGGGCCAGGTTTCTGCTTAATGTGATTTATACAGGCCAATTCTAAGTAGCCAGTGAAACAGTGGCTCAATAATTAAGACTCTATTGTAAAAATGTCCTCTAATCAAGAGGAGCCAAGGTTCATTGTCCCTTTTGCATTTCTGTGACTCTTGTCTGTATTAAATATACTGATTACCACACCACATTGAATAGGTGAGAGCCAAGTGGAGATGCAAGGTCATGGATGCTGACCTGCTGTTCAAAGATGCGAGTTCTAGCCTCTCTGGGGTTGAATGGAATGAACAGTACAACCTGGTTTGGGATCCACAGCCCTGCCTTCCTAAAATGCTGTTCCCCGTCTTTTTTTCCAAATCCTGCTCTTGCTCTCTTCCTCTGCCATCTGGAACACACACCACTGAATGCATACCTTTGTTTTGAAATCAGGAATAAGACTGTTTTCTTCTGAAATACTGTTCAGACGCCAGGGAGACACTATCATCTTGGAAAGGGTGAGGGGCTGGAGCAGTGTTAGGCTGTTAGACTCCCTGCTTGTCACTTGATCCATTGGTCATTTGGTCATTGAGTAGAGCTTTATGATAAGGTCTGACTGGGCAGGCAGAGGAAAGGTTTGGAAAAGTTGAGAAGCCAAGTGAGAGCTGCAGAATTGGTCTAATAGGATACAGGTTGCAGGAAGAAGGCATCAAAAGGACACCAACTATCCAAGGAAACTAGAGAAAAGGGAAGGAAAGGGCACAGACACCTCCTCCAGGCTCACAGATGCACTCAGAAGGGATGCTGTTTGTCTTGCTTGCCCAGGTTGCACACTTTCTCCTCACTGCTAAACTCTCCATCTAGTGGTTTTCCCCGGGCACTGAATTCCTCCCCACCCCTCAAAAATAAATAAACAACCAATTAAAAATAGAGCGATTTTTGGCAAGTGCGGTCTACAGCTTATTTTAGAAAACACACACCATAATATTATCTAAGCAGCATCTCAGGCTCTTTAGCAAGGATATAAATATGTGGCAGAACAACTTCAGGGCTCCCAGTCTCGAGCATCAGCAATGACATTTGGAGCCTTTTATTACGCAGTTGCTGGTGCGGCGCAGCCTCCCACTCACCTTGGTACGTACACCTGCTGCTGTTTCTCATAAAAGTCCCTCCTGTGCTGCATCTGGATGAAAAGGACGCTGAAAATACCTGCTGAGATGGTAGGGTAGCCACGATGGCAGTGTAGACTGATGGTCCCTCATAATCTTTGGGAGGTGCACAACGTGTGTTTAAAAAAATGATCCCAAAGAACTAATCATCCCATATGATTCAGATTTCTATGGGACCTAGAAACAGAGAAGTAGGTCCAAGATCAAAACCAAATAGTTCACCCAGATTATTTCAGGTCCCTTAGAATCAGGAAAACTCTTTCTTTTTTCTTTGCTACTTAGTTCATCCCAAATATTAGCTTAAAATTAAGAATGTTGTAATCCCAGCAGCTTGGGAGGCTGAGGCAGGAGGATCCCAAATTAAAGCCATCCTCAGCAACTTAGTGAGACTCTAAACTTATTGAGACCCTGCCTCAAAATTAAAAAAAAAAATAAGTAAAAAGGGCTGGGTATGTGGCTCAGTGGTTAAGAACCCCCAGGTTCAATCCCTGGTACCAAAAAAAAGTGTTGCTATGCTGTGGTATTAGGTATCATTCTTTTTTCTTTTTCTTTTGGAGAAACTAGCACAGTTTTATAATTGAAATACATTCAGTTTATAAAGAGTTTAGAAAAATTACTGTTTCAGTAGCAAATTTCTCAGAATTAAGTGTTCCAATTTACAATTTTCTTTTTTTTTAATTTAGTTTGTTCTAATTAGTTATACATGACAGTGAATGCATTTTGACACATTGTACACCAACAGAGCACAACTTCTCATTCCTCTGGCTGTACATGGTGCAGAATCAAACCAGTAGTGTAGTCTTACATGTATATAGAGTAATAATGTCTATCTCATTCCACCGTCCTTCCCACCCCAACACCCCTTCTGATCCCCTCCCCTCAATCCCCTCTGCCCACTCCAAAGTTCCTTCATTCTTCCCTACCCCACCCCCAAATTATGGATCGGCATTCACTTATCAGAGAAAACATTTGGTCTTTGTTTTTTTTGGGTTTGGCTTATTTCGCTTAGCATGATATTCTCCAGCTCCATCATTTACCTGCAAATGCCAAAATTTCATTGTTCTTTAAGGAAGAGTAATATTCCATTGTGTGTGTGTGTGTGTGTGTATGTGTGTGTATCACATTTTCTTTATCCATTCATCTGTTGAAGGACATCTAGATAGGTTCTTCAGTTTAGTTATTGTGAATTGAACTGCTGTAAACATTGATGTGGCTGTGTCACTGTAATATTCTGATTTTAAGTCCTTTGGGTATAGACTAAGGAGTGGGATAGATGGGTCAAATGGTGGTTCCATTCCAAGTTTTCTGAAGACTTTCCATATGGCATTCCAAAGTGGTTGCACCAGTTTGCAGTCCCACCAGCAATGTATGAGTGCACCTTTTTCCCCACATTCAGTTATCATTCTTGCTGATAAAATCAGAAGTTTTTTAAATATGATCTCAATAAAAATAATTTTTCATTATTTTGACATTGATATTGAGATAAAGTAGTAGTGGAAGGATTTTGCTTACCTTCATTTTAAGAACATTATTCTATTTTCAGATTTGTTTTGGTCTAAATATCTGGAAAAAAAGCTGTTCAGTATTACATTGTGCACAGTTTCGATCAATTTCAAGTAACAAAATAATACTCAGAACCGAAAGGGTGAGCAAATTTGAACAAATTTCAGAAAGATTTTTGATGTGATTTATTAAGGGGTTGGTTTATTTATCCATTTATTAGATAGACAAAGCTGTGCTGTTTATTATGATAGCAAGCTGAGTTATAAATAGCTGTGCTGTTTATTATGATAGCAACATATATACCTGGTGTGAGTGGAGATGTACTGCAAGGGTAAAATACACACCAAATTTGTTTTGCAAAACAAATTAATACCAGAAAAATCTCATTTATCAATTTTTATATTGATTAAATACCAATGTAATAATATTTTGGAATGTTGTTACAAATAATACATTATTAATCTCAGCTGTTTATATTTACATTTGTAAAATACAGTATGAAAAAAACATTGTGTATTTGACAATGCTGTGTTAGAGAAACTAGAGTTTCTGGTTTACTCTATAAAAAACAGTTAAAATACAATGTTGCCCAGCAAGACCAAATACAGCAAGTAGTTTGGATGCTCTATCCAGAGAGCCTAACCAAAGGTCCTGCAGAACCAACTAGAAAGTCTCTCTAGAAAGGAATGGGTGGTTTTATTGTGTGTGCTGATCTAATTCTGGATCCTTCTTCTGCAGTATCACTGATATAATTAGCAGCATCTTGAGGGCAAAAATGGATCTTAAATTACTGGGAAGAAAGGGGTTCAAAGGAATGAACATGTACAGTAGAGATGGACATTCCAGTGCCTTCTTATATTTATAAAACTCAATATCCCTTTCTAACCAAAGCATTTCTCTTAGAAATGTTGTTATCCATGGTGGTCAGGCATCCAGTATTATATTTTAGCTATTTTAATTTAGGAGGTTATGTATTAAGCCCTTCAACACAGAAGTGGTTGTGCTCTCTGGACTTCTTCCAGAGACTTGTTTTGCTGTGAAAGTTAACTATCTGGTATTTGAATATTCTGGAATAAGAAATAGTAATATATCAGTGATTCTGTTTAAAGGAGTCTTCATTTTTTATATTAAAAAAAAGAGACTGCAAACTTATGGAAATGTTTTTTAAAAGAATATGTCTGAATTGTGTGTTTGTGTGCGTGCATGTGTATGTGTGTGTGTGTGTGTGTGTATGTGTGTGTGTTCTATTTCTTCGCTCTTTCTGACATGTATTTTTAAAATTTGATCCAAATTTTTTCATCCCAACATGTTGGTAATGACCTCTCACACACACCAAGGAGCTTCTGCCATCTGGTGGTGTAAGTGGGGTTCAGAGCAGTCAAGATCCCAGTAGGCGTACCTCATCCAGTCCTGATCCCAACTTCCCAATCTTTCTACCAGAAAAACTTCTGTCATCAGTTTCAGCTAATGACTCTTTCTGTTGCTTCCCAGAAATTTTGTTTTTCTTGTTTTTTTTTTTTTTTTTGCTTTGTCTTTTTATTCTGTAATAGCATTCCTTGACTTGTATATTTCCCTTCACTCATTTTAATTAGCAATAACATTTTAAAAAATGGAAATAAAAAATTCAACATCCACAACATAGTTTTAATAAAATCTAGAATCAAATCTTCAATTAATTGTAAAGATCAAATAAGTATCTCATGAAATCTGTGGCACAATTTCACCATCTTTAGGTGTTCATTTGAAAAGTTGTCTCCCAGTTGTATGTTAGAGGCGGATCCTCAAGCATCTAATGAGTGTTCATGTAAATCCATAGGCAGCAATTCCCTTTTTAAAGGCATTTCATCTGCTCCATTTGATCTTTAGACAAATTACAGTTTGGCAGTTTGCTTTTTAAAGTATAAATTTGTAGCTGGGCGCAGTGGTGCACACCTGTAATCCCAGCAACTCAGGAGGCTGAGGCAGGAGGATTGCAAGTTCAAAGCCAGCCTCAGAAAAAGTGAGGCACTAAGTACTTAGTGAGACCCTGTCTCTAAATAAAATACAAAATAGGGCTGGGGATGTGGTTCAGTGGTTGAGTACCCCTGAGTTCAATCCCCAGTACTCCTAAATATATAAATATGTATATAAACGGTATTATCTATAAGCCATTTAATTCATGAATTTACCCATTAGTCTATATTTTATGAGTTTGTACTGTGTAGCTAGACCTGAACAAAGTGTTGGGGATAAATTGATAAATAAGCTTTCAGTCTGATCTTATGAAAGGCATACAGAAAATAGTTAGACATGTTTTAGACTTTTCTTAGAACTTTGTTTTGTTCTGCAAAACAAGAATTAAAATGTTTTCCAGTTCTAACTTCTTATTGACTTTTAAAAATGATTTATAAATGATTTCAGAAGGAGAAAGCTCTACTCCTCTGTAACTGGGTTTCTGAGTAATGTCTACAGTCTCTCATTAACATCCCAAAACATTGAGATGACCTGGAGCATTTCTTGACTAGTAATGGGAAATGTTCAAACATGTTGTTAACATTACCTGTCATCAAACACCATGGCTGAAATACAAAGTTGAGCATCCCTAATCTGAAAATCCGAAATACAAAATACTCTAAATATCTGAAACTTTGTCAGCACTTGAACGTTATACTCAGTGGATGATTCCTCTTCATTAAATTTTGTTTTATGCCCAAAATTATTTTAAATTATTGTGTAAAATTACCTTCAAGCTACATGATAAGGTCCATTAAATATAAATGAATTTTCTGTTAGATTTGAGTCTCGTCCCCAAGATATCTCATTTGTATATGCAACTATTTCAAATTTTTTAAAAATCCAAAATTCAAAACATTCCTGGCCTCAAGCATTTCTGAGAGGGAATACTCAACCTATAATGTGATGTTAATATCATGATCTGTTAGAAAGTTAGAGTCAATAATACCTGACTGACTGCATAAACATCTTCCTACATACAGAATAAAGTGGACTCAAATGTCATTTTCTCTGTGTCAAGCCTTGCAAAATGGTTAATCTATTAGCCTAAATTCTTCAGGCATATTTTTTTAAGAATACACAGGAATCTAATGAAGAGGGATATGAATCATCTAGATAATTAAATTCTATTGTGCAGCTTCTTTGAAAGTTGGTCTACAGTTATGTCATGAGGACTGCATAAGAATCTATGCAGAGCACCCGAATATTTTTTGTCTGCCTGTCATAGGAATGTTAACTAAAACATAATTTGTATCCAGAAGAATATGAAGTGGTTTCATCTTGGACCCCTATTTACTGAATTGTTCAATGCGTCTTAGTCACCTATAAGAGAGTCCCATAGTGAACCTGAGAGTCCCAGAACACCAGTACTTGGGTTGGGATCTGTTCAGGATATATTTGAACTGATCGTGTGGACTTGTGTGAAAAACAACTTCTCCCTATCCTTGAATTTCTCCATGTATAAAACAAGTGGGTGGGCTCAGCCTTCTGATTTTACGAGAATCAGAATGGGATAAGAAGAAGGCAACTGGAGGTTTGTAAATGTTATTTTTAGTGGGTCTTCATTGACTGGATTGTTAATCGTGAGGCCACTTCATTGCAGCATTTCTGTGTATAAAGACTTCTTTCTGTTCCAGTCAGCCAGAGTCAATCAATGTTGAGGTTAACTTTCTTTGGCTGTATTGATCTGATGAAATAGTTATCCCCAAAGCTGAAAGAAAAATAAATAAATTCCTGGTGTAGACCATGGAGATGCCTGTCGCAATTCAGGGACATTTCTCATCATTTGCCCTCTGATTCCAGGAGTGCAGATACTCAGGTTTGGGTATGAGCAGGAGGGCTGGAGGTGAGCAGTGGGACCAGCTCTGTGCCTGAGGAAGAAGACATCAAGAACCCAAGTGTCATTCACTGAAATGCAGAAGACAAAAGAAGCTGGAAATTCAAGGTGTGATCTGCATTTGCCAGTCAGTGCTAATCGAGGACTTTGGAACCCAAGCTACTTGGGCATGTTTCAGGAGACTACCAAGAACCAAAAGAGGTTATGCAAATAGAAGGAAGGTAGTTAGGTTGACAGGGGAAAGGTAGGAGACATGACCTTGTACACTAGTCTTCGAGCACATAAGAGAACTTTATCAGATTACAAAGATAGCCCATTTGTAACACCTCAGCACATGGAGCCTGCATTTCCTTTGCTGGTTTGGAAAGAAAAGGAGAAGGGCTGTTGGTGATGCTATATTAATCCATTCATATGGTTTCCCTTAAGGATATCAGAGTGAATTTACAAATATTTTCCCTCTGTTTCTCATTTCTCTGTGAAAGAAAGTATTTGGATCCATTATCAGTTGGATAAATTAAAATCTGTTTTTCTATAGTACTAAACCCTACAGCTAACATTTATCTTCCTGCCTGTATTCTAAATGCTTTACCTGAATTAACTTAATTAATTCTCACAACCCCTGAAGGTAAGTCCATCATTCTTCCTCTTTAATGAATGAGGAGATGAATTCATAGATAGATCACGTTCCCAGAGTCAAAGCACCGAAGTGTCTGACCCACTCCGAATGGCCCCAAAGTGTCCTCTTTAGTCACAGCTCTCTCGATTCCCTTATGATCATCCCTTCCTTTCATGGACTCCCCACCCTCAGATTTTTAATGGCTTCCTTACCAATACATAAGCATTTGTCCATTAGATTGAGTGGTTAGTAAGGGGAAGGAATTGTTAAAGCATGATGCAACAAAGACCACCAACTCCAATTTAAACCAAATTAAAGCAAGCTTATGTTTTATACACAAAAGAGAGCTGCCCAGTGGCTACCTCACCCAGAATAACAGGGCCAGAAGACAGCAACAACTCTCTAGGGGGGGGGGGAGAGGTTTTTACAGCACAAAAAGCTATAAAGGGAGTATCTTGAGAACTTACCTCTAACAGGTTCTGGTAAGCGTAATACAAGCAGGTTTACAATTTTCATTGTTTAACATCTCAAGGTAGGGAGCAAACTCAGATTCCAACATCAAAGTTAATGAGGAGCAGCTGGGGTTTCAGGGAGGGTTGTTGGTTATCTGGTCAAGGAGAGCCGGGCACAGGTAAGTTCAAAGCACGGTCAAAAATCCCAAGCAAGTTTTTGAAAACATCAAATTATGGTCAGACCAAATGGAAATCTTAGTATTTCATGGTAAAGCAGAAATGAACTTTTCACGACTTTGTGACAAGATGGCTTCTAATCTTAAGATGGAATTAGGCTGGGTTCATCAGTATATGATCTATAAGTCATTCATAGAGACAGGACTAGAAACCATGGCTTCCAATTTTTCGGTTCATTCTACTTTTTAAATCAAACCAGTCTATAGTACAGTACGTTTCTATTATTCAAATACTTGAGCTATTGTACAAAAACTTGCTAAGTTCTTAAATATAATTATTTAGTTTGATGCATCTTGGCCTTCCCTACTGATGTTATATGGAATTAGATAGTTCTGAGGGAAAACCTTTCCAATTATCTGTATGCTCAGGAAACTTGGGAGAACAACCTATAAGAGAAGCAAGTTAAGTGCCTTTTCTTTGGAAGCTTTTACTTTGCCACAGGACTTTATGCTGAGGAAACACTTTCTTCAACACAAAAGATAACTTTACACTTCTGTGGTTCATTCACAATCTCTTCCCAAATTTTACAAGTCTCTGTGGCTTTTGACAAATAATTTGTTATTTTTTTTAAATCTATGCTTCTTTTCACTTAAAGAACAAATTGAACATCTACTGATTAGAATGGAAATAAAGAACTCAAAATTTAAACTTGCACCATCTGATCATACAAACCATATTCTGCGGTTCTGCATTCATTTATTCAATCAATACAGTGTATTGTGCATGGTTGTTTGCACACTTAGGGTGGCCCTCATGGCTCCTGCCTCCTGGTGCTTCTGTCCTTTTTATGCTCTTCCGTTGAGTGTGGGCAGGACCTGTGACTTGCTTCTAACCAACAGAACAGGGCAAAGGTGACCGGTTGCCCATGATTACATGTCCAGATACATGCATGCCATGTAACGTCACAGAACCCATCTACCTGGAGTCTTTCTCTCTCCTTGCGGATGAAGAAACAAGCACCACCTTGTGGGCCACCTAGGTTGGAGCTGCGAGTGGCCTCTTACGGATGAGGGCAGCCTCTGTTTGACTCCTAGGAAGAAGCAAAGCCCTCTGTTCATAGCCATAAGGCACTAAATTCCTTTTCCTGTTGAATCTCAAATGATACTTTGACATCAGTCAATGGATACCCTTATCATAGTCCTGGGAGACCTTAATAGAGGATCTGATCAAGCTGTGTCCAGAGTACTGACCCACAGAAGTTTCCTGTTTCCATGTAACAAATTACAATGAAACCACATACATACTTAGAGTATAATTTCCCATTTTTTGTGATTGTACATGATGTGGAGTTATGCTGGTGATGTATTTGTATATGAACCTAGCAGAGTTATGTCTGATTCATTCTACCGTCTTTCCCATTCCCGTCCCCCTTCTTTCCCCGCACTCTGACCTATCCAATCTAGTGAATCTCCCCTTCTCCCTCTGTCCACCAGTCTATTGTGAGTCAGCATCCACATATTAAAGAGAACATTCGGTCTTTGGATTTGGGGGTTTGGCTTATTTTGCTTATCATGATAGTCTCCATTTTCCTCCATTTACTGGAAGATGCCATAATTTCATTCTTCTTTATGGATGAGTAATATTCTGTTGTGTATATGTACCACATTTTCTTTATCCATTCATCTGTCAAAGGGCACCTAGGTTGGTTCTGTAGATCAGCTATTGTGAGTTGAGCTGCTATAAACATTGATGTGGATATATTACTATAGTATGCTTATCTTAAGTCTTTTGGGTATATGCAGAGGAGTGGGATAACTGGGTCAAATGGTGATTCCATCCCAAATTTTCTGAGGAATTTCCATACTGCTTTGGTTGCACCAATTTGCAGTCCTACCAGCAATGTATGAGTGTACCCTTTCCCCCACATCCTTGCCAACATTTATTGTTACTTGTGTTCTTGATAATTGCCCTTCAGACTAGAGTCATATGAAATCTCAGTATAATTTTAATTTGTATTTCTCTAATTGCTAGTGATTTTGAATATTTTTATATACTTGTTTACCGATCATATTTCTTCTTCTGTGAAGTGCCTGTTCAATTCCTTTGACCATTTATTGGTTGCGTTACTTAGTTTTTTGGTGTTTTGAGTTCTTTATATATCCTGGAGATTAATGTTCTACCTGAGGTGCAGGTGGCAAAGATTTTCTGCCATTCTGTAGGCTCTCTCTTCTTGTTCTTTTTTTTTTTTTTAAAGAGAGAGAGAGAATTTTTTAATATTTATTTTTTAGTTTTTGGTGGACACAACATCTTTAATTTATTTTTATGTGATGCTGAAGATCAAATCCGACGCCTTGCATATGCCGGGTGAGTGCGCTACTGCTTGAGCCACATCCCCAGCCCCTCTCTTCTTGTTCTTGATTGTTTCCTTTGCTGTGAAGAAGCATTTTTGTTTGATACCATCCCATTTGTTGATTCTTGATTTTGCTTCTTGCACTTTAGGGATCTTGTTGAGGATTTTGGTTTCTAAACTGACAAGATGGAGGGTTGAGCCTACTTTTTCTTATGGTAGGCACAAGATCTCTTGTTTAATGCCTAGTTCCTTAATCCACCTTGATGGAAACAGAAAACTTAACGCAACACCACAGCATTCCAGGCATGCTTGAAGGTGTTGGGAATGGAGTAGTGGGCAGAAGAAAATCCCTATCCCTATAAGCTACATTCTGATATCTCTGGAACATGTATAGTTTAGAAACTTTAATCCACCTATTATAATTTTGAAGTAAAAATTACAGTGGTCATAAAATGGGAAAGAAAATCCAAAATTACTTAACGTCTTTATTTCCAATGTGGTAGATATTTCACATGAGGATTTTATTTCTGTTCTGAAGAAGGAAAAGTTAGGCTGAGCACATACCAGCATTGACTTACCAGTGACCCTCCTCAGGGAGAAAAGGTGAGGGCAGCAGGGTCAGCTATGGGACCAGTGCTCTTCACAGTCTCTAGCTTCAGAATCAGAACTTTGCTGTACCCTGCTCTTGTGGTCACATAGTATCTGTAACACATTTCAAAAATAAGATGTGTAAAAGCTTAATTGCATGACTGCCAAAAGTCACTATGATAAAGAATAAGTAATTTGAAAATCAGCCTTGCAGTTCTATTTCAGTAGAAAAACTAGTGTGTAATTCTTCATCTTTAGAAGATTGAAGTCACATTCATGAACATGGTATGTACATTAGTTCTGGTGTCCAGGCCAGAGAGCTTAGGTGGGCAAGGTCTTAGGTTGAATCTTTCATATCTGGCTTTGTATGCAGCCCTGGAATATCCAAACACACAGGCCACAGCCTGCCTGTGACCAAGTGTTCAGCAGGTCTTAGTGAATCAGGAGCCTCTACTTCATTCCCAATGTTGACTTACCAGTGATCCTGTCCAGGGAGAGAAAGTAAGGGCAGGATGGTCAGATGTGGGACCGGTGCTCTTCACAAAGGTAAGGACATATTCTATAGAATAGATATAATAGGATTTTGAAATTCATATGTAACCATTTACTTTCAGAGTATATTGAACAGCTTATAGGTTTAATGGATTGCATGTAGTTAAGACTAACATTTGTGTTTTGATGCACATAAACATATATACATGGAGTATTTCTTTTTAAACTCCTGTTATCAATAATGTGGATTGAGTAGGTCTGTCTCAATTTTGTTTTCTTAAAAGGACCATTGTCCACACTGAATGGATGAAAATTCTGAACCTTAAATAGCCTTAGATACATGTCCAGTCTTCAAGAACAAGAAAGTGCTGGGGTCAAGTTTTCATGTTTTGTTTGTGATGCTAGCAATTAAACCCAGGGCCTTGCACTTACTAAGCAAGTGCTTTACCACTGAGTTATACCCCCTAGTCCTTTTTATGCTTTTTAATTTTAAGACAGGTCTCCCTAAGTTGTCCAGGATGACCTTGAACTGGTGATCCTCCTGCCTCAGCCTCCTAACTAGTTGGGGTTACTGGTGCCTGGTTGGGTGTCAAGATTTTACTTTAGGAAAAGTGATTGTCTCCTACCACCTTGCCTGCTGCCTTCTGTTAACATGACCAATACAATTTCAGGGATTACATTCTTTCATTTGTTCTTCAAAGCAGCCCTGGGAAAGATACTGAGGGGTGCTGGGATAGGCCTTGAAAAACCTCTTTTAAATAACTAGTTTAATTGAGCCATGATGGAGACACACAGTTTCTGATGCTATAACAACCAGGATAAATGAGGATACCAGAGACTATTATTCTCATAGGTATCCATTGTGTAATAATATTAATGAAGTATTTAGATCACTTTCCTTTCAATAGCTCCCCATCAGTTTAATAATGCCTAACATCCCCAAAGTGCTTGCTAAATTACTTTACCTTGAGGTTTTACTATAAAATTATTCCTAGTCCTTGGATCTTATCAGTAATGAATAATTGAATAAGTTTTTCTCACTCTTTCATAAAAGTAGATATTTATAGAGAAGAGGATGCACAACTGTGAGGATCCCAAGTGCTAAATCATCTCTGGAGAAGGAGGTCACTAAGGAAAAGGGCAGGAGAGATTTGGTCTAATTACTATCAGAGATATTAACCACACTCTCCAGAGGTTTTGAATTTGGATTTTTCTGTGTATCTAATTATATTTTCTATTACAGACAACCTTGTTTATAACCTAGAAACCATAGAAAGTATATAGTCAGAAAAGCAAAGTACAATCCATTCTGCTCTACACTTATTTTAAAAACTCGAAGTTGTTCCAACACAATTTTGATACATTAGAGAACAATTTGAGCATAATGTGAATTTCTTATTTTCTTATGCATGATTTTTTTTTGTTCATGAAAAACTCTAGGTGAATGCAGAAAAGTGCACCAAGCTGAACAGAGCCATGTGGGAGTGCACAAATCACTCACACACAACTCCTCACACATCCACCAGCCACCTTTGTTCACCGTGTTCTGATCCACATCCATCTATATCTGGTGCTGCTTCTTTCCTTCTGATTTCAGCTCAGCCTGCTCCTCCACTTTACAATAACTCAGGCTGCAACCCCTCTGCTACCCACTTCCACAAGCAAACTCCAGGTGTTTTTCAAGATAAAGTATAATACTTATTGTAGTATTCATATTATTTCTTAACTACTGACTTGTGAAAAATTCTTGCTATAATTTTTATCAGTTTTTTAATGTTTTTACTGCTGAAATTTTTGAGCATTTATTTTTTCCAATAAACGTTGCAGGGTTTTTTTTTTTGTGTGTGTGTGTGTGTGTGTGTGTGATTTTTGCATTGCACAGTGATTCTTAGGAATGTGAGGGTCGCGTTGTCACAGAACTAACTGCATAGCCCTTCATCATGCAGATTGTGACCCTGGTTAGGCATGTGTGTGCTATGCACCTGAAGGATAATTTTTTCAAAACACTTTTTTTCACAGTGGCTTAGCAGGTTAGCATTATTCCCCCCGCCCCAGGAAAGAAGGACTAACTAGACATCAAAAACCCCTTTTAGGAGAGTTTGTAACAAATAGCTCCAAATAATGATGCATACTTGATTCTGTATATTGGTATCACAGAACTCCTGCTAATACATGTGTCTCTCCAGTCCCCTGGAAGACAGCTTCCAGATCATGGGGTACCCTTTGCAACCCCCTTTTCATTATTAGATATAGCTCATGTCAGGAGCTGGTGTTTTTCTCTTAGAATTAACCTTCAGAACAGGCTGAGCCCTGCTACCTTCCCTCATCTGCTGTTGAAAAATATCCAGAAGTGAGTCCCACTTGAGATAAGACTTTGGTCTGGTGTTCATGCAGGCTGTCTTTTTACATCTACAAAGTTCCACATGTATCTCTTTACTTCAAGGTTTTAGAAGTAGATTTGTGCTTTTTGAGCTATGTGTAGCCCCAGAACTTATTAGAGATGCATATATAAAGAATTCACATTTTGGACACTAACAAATCATATATTTAACTGAGGACAATCAAACAAATTGTCAAGAAGTAAGTGATTGAAACATAGTAGCACCACGGACAAAAATGAAAGAAGGAACTTTGAAATATTCACATTATTCAACAGTTCTGATGTAGAATAGTCAGGTCTGGTATATCTAGGTAGGATAAATCTGTGACATCTAAAGAATAAATTACAAGGCATACTCAAAGAAATTCTAAAGAAGACTCAGGTATTAACAGTGAGAAGAATCCCATTGGAAGAAGGAAGGTTCATGGTGGATGGTGACTCCTTACTGAGGGGAACTCATGTCACCACAAGTTAATCCCAACTGTATATCTGTTCATCAGCCTTGGGTTCTCCCATTAAGGAATTCCATGACTTCCAGAAACTCCAAGCTTGTATTCTGTCTTCTCAACAATCCCAAATGGGAAACACATTTTTCTTCCCAGAATTTCCAAAATAATAATAATGATAATAATAATGACCTAACACTGAGCCTTCTTGTCTGATTTTATAGTCTTACCCTAGTCCTGAGCCAGTCATGATGTTGGTGTGGTAAGGGAAATGGGCTGTTCTGGTTAACCAGGCCTGACTCCCATGCTCAGTGTGAAGTCAGAGCAGGACTTAGTTTCATTTGAACCACATGAGTTGAGAGTAGAAGATAAGCCGGTTTTTAAGGAAAGTCAGGGTGTTGTCACCAAAGGAGAGTGACTCAGGTTCAGGAAAGAACACCTGGTGGCCACTCTTAAGAATTCGCTTGAAAAGATTCTGGAACTGTGAACAAGAGACAAAGTCTGTGCCTTCCTTAAGCTTGCAGTATCTTGAACATTAATTCAATAAACACACTTACTAGGAAACTGGAACCTAGAGAGATGAAGTGACATTTTTCAATGCCACACACCTAGTTAAAGGTATCACTGTGTCTAGAAACTCTAAAATCACTTCTGATAGCAAGATGTTATCTTGTCCTGTTCCTTTAGCAAGCTGACCTACTGAAGCATGATTGTCTTTTAAGCATACAGTTATGTAAATTATTATTATTTGTATGCAAGAGCTGGTTGACACCAGCTGGTGAGAAATTATTGTGTACATCCTTCCCTATTGAGCATTCAGTGAAATAGTGTTGGTGTTTGAAATCAGCTACGGTGGGGCTACCTATGCCATAGAAATCAGTGAACATGACAAAGCAGAGATCTGCTATCACCAGTACCAAGAGCACATTGTTACACATTTACCAGCACAGCACTAGTTATCACAGCTTCAGGGATTTCATCTTTAAGTAAATACCTTTTTTTGTCCAGAGTATTTAATGAAATTCATATAATTATTCAGATAGAGAGATGTGACAGAGCAGGAAGTTAATAAAATATTGGATTTTTTCCCTTCCGTTCTACTGCAAATCCAAAGGTCTTCAATTTTATACATCAGTGCCATTTTATATTTCATTTTTCCATTTCGTGTACATTCATCAAACTGCCATTCTCTATTGGCAAGGTGTCTGGAGGTTGATGTGTGACTTTCTAGCTACAGGCTTGACTTTACTGATATTGATTTTTTAACATAACAAAGAGAAAAAGACTGGATTTTAGATATGTTTTTCTTAACTGCTCAAATTGGTAGGGATTCTCCCATTCCCAGATTTTCCAACTGTTAGATTTGTTAGCATTGCCTTTCTATCAAAATGCAGTTATTTTGGTAAAGGGGAAAATGAAGAAATGTAGAAATACAGAGACATCCATTGATAAACCTAACTCTAAAAGGAAGAAAGGCACTTGAATGATTTTCCTGTGGCTTCTGTAGCCATATACTAGATGGATTAAACAGTGGAAATTTTTTGTCTGCCAGTTTTATAGGCAAGAAGCTCTAGACCAAGGTGTCAGCAGGATGGATTCCTTCTGAGGCTGTGAGGGAGGAATCTGTTCTGTACTCCTGTCCTAGCTCCAGGTGGTGGGCTGGCATCCTTGAAATTCTTTGGCTTCTGCTACATCACCCTGGCTCTGCCTTCATCTTCACATGCCGTTCTTTTTGTTTGTGTCTCTGTGTCCAAATGTCTCCTTTAAATAAGGACAGGAGTCATTGGATCAGAGCCCACCCTATTGACCTCACTTTAACTTAATTACATCTACAAAGACCCTATTTCCAAGGAAAGTCAAATTCTGAGGTAATGGAGGTTGGGACTTAAACGGGGGAGGTCATAATTCAACTCCTAACAGCATTGTAATTAAATTATTAAATTACTACTAATTAAAATCAACACATGAACAAATTTATTTATTCTAACTTGTTATACATGACAGCAGAATGCATTTCAATTCATAGTAGTACACATATAGAGCACAATTTTTCATATCTCTGGTTATACACAAAGTAGAGTTGGACCATTCATGTCTTCATACATGTACTTAGGGTAGTGATGTCAATCTCATTCCACCTTCATTTCTACCCCCATGCCCCCTCCCTGTTTCTCCCTCCCCTTTGCCCTATCTAAAGTCCTCCATTCCTCCCATACTTCTATCCCCACCCCCGCCCACACACCCATTATTGATCAGCATCCACATATCAGAGAAAACATTCTGCCTTTGGTTTTCTGGGATTGGCTTACTTCACTTAGCATGATATTCTCCATCTCCATCCATTTACCTGCAAATGCCAGACTTTATTCTCTTTTAATGATGAATAATATTCCATTGTATATATATACCAGAGTTTCTTTACCAAGCATCTACTGAAGGGCATCTAGGTGGGTTCCACAATTTGGCTGTTGTAAATTTTGCTGCTATAAACATTGATATAGCTGTGTCATTGTAACATGCTATTTTTAAGTCCTTTGGGTATAGACCGAGGAGTGGGATAGCTGGGTCAGATGGTGGTTTCATTCCAAGTTTTCTTAGGAATCTCCATACTGCTTACCAGATTGGCTGCACCAATTTGCAGTCCCACCAGCAATGTAACAGTGTACCTTTCCCCCACATCCTCACCAACACTTACTGTTGTTTGTATTTTATTCCTTTTGAAAAACAATATTTTTACTGATTTCCATGAAACTCAGAATGACCTGAGCAAGTTTTGCATCCATCCTGGTCATTCTTGAGCCTCTATCTGCTTTGTGTAAGTACAGCTTTAGTTTTACACCAGGGTCAGCCAACCGCCTGTTTGTTGTGTTTTTTTGTTTTTTTGTTTGTTTTTTGGAATCATCTATAAGCCTAGAAGGGTTTTTATATTTCTAAAATATCAAAAGAAGAATTATGGTTCATGACATGTGGAAATTATATGAAATCCTAATTTCAATGTCAATAAAGTTTTGTTGGCACACAGCCACACTTTCTCATTTGTCTATCATCAGTGATTTCATACTGTGCATGCCGGACTGAGGAGTTCAAAAGAGCAAAGTTTGTAAAGCCTAAAATAATGACCCTGCCTATTTACAAATAAATCTTGCTGCTTTAGGATGCTAATTTTATAAACTATACTTCACTCACAACTAATTGCAGCTGCTCGGGACTGACACAGCCCTGCCACCATGGGGGCAGATAAATATGACACTGCCTGTCTTCCTGCTGTGAGGGAATATCTTCATTCATAAATATTAACATCTTCATGATTGGGTCTAATCTGTTACTATGAGAAAAAATCATGCAGTTAATTAGTAAGCATTTAATTAGAAAACTGCATCGAGGCTGTTAATAAGCATGCTTAATATTCCATTGACAGAACGAACTGCTGGGATCAAAGATGTGTGTTCATTACTGCCTCTAGCCTCTCCCCAAGATGATGATATTTTATGTTTATTTGGTAAATATAACCTTCATGTGCAACTTTCATCTTGATGTAATTTGATTCACTTAAACTTGGTGGGTTTGTGTTTGATCTTTTCTCTATTAGTTTACTGTTGCTGCCACAAGTTATCACAAATTTAGCTGCTTGAGACACTCCAGATTTACTAAATCAGAGTTCTACAGGTTTGAAGTGTGATGGGCTTGGCTAGTTTCTCTGCTCCAGGTCTCACAAGCTGAAATCAAGATGTTGTCAGGGCCACATTACTTTCCAGAAGCTCAGGAGAATTTATTTCCATGCTTCTGTAGATTTTGGCAGAAATCAGTTCTTCCTGGCTGTCAAGGGGCGTGTCTCTTAAAGCTGCCTGCAGTCCTAGTCTCTGTGTCTCCTCCGTCTTCAGACCACCAAGAGCACATCCACTCTCTTGAATGCTTTGAATCTCTGTCTTCTGCCTCATCTCTTCTGCCTCTGGCCAGAGAGCATTCTCCGCTTTTAAGAGCTCATGTAATTTGATTGGCCCCTTTCCAATAATCTAGGATAGTCTCCCTATTTTAAGGTGCAATATCTTCATTACATCTGCAAAGTTCCATTTGCCTTGTAAAAATTTAACAGATTCCAGTTCTGGGAATTAGGACACGACATCTTTCTTGACTGTCTAACTGGCGTACCTCTATAGGTTCTCTCTTTCTAACCTGAGCAACTACATTTCTGTTTCTCCTTGGAGTAACTGGGGAATCAGCCCTTGACCTTGGAGACTTTAGGTTCTCTTTCACTCTAGAGCCCCTTTTGGTGGGGAATCCTTTTCTACTATAGAACAGACTTTAGTCTTCCATCTGTACATCACCATGTCATTCCCATGCAACACTAACAGCCTAAGCCACAATCGCTCAGACATTTGTAGAAAGAGTCAGGACATAAATAGACTGTAATGTGAACACTGCCCACTGGGGTTGTGCAATGGACAACTTGCTCGGTTTGAAGCTGTAACCCCAAGAAAAAGTTCTGTACATTCTGTTCACCCATACTTTCTCTCCTAAAGCCAAAATCCGGGAAGGTCTGATTGGAAAACATAGACATTCTTTGACATTTGGAATGTATCCATTTATGTATGACTGCTCAAGTTATAGGTGAATTATCATTTAGCCGGACACTCTGATGTTTTTGGTTACCCATTCAAATCTGGTTGATGTCCAGGGTCTGAAGAGTTCTTGAACTTGATCTAAGTGTGAGAAAACATGAAGCATTCTAGAAATGTGAACTCAATTAGAGTTGTATTTAGGAAATGGTAGGTAACCAATAACTAAAGGGAATTTCCAAGCGAGATGGAAGGGGGAATAGTAATGAGGAACTAGTTCTTCCTATTTATAGACTATGATCACAGCCCAGAGGCCCTCAGAGAGGGTTAACTTGAACAGGCTCATGAATCATCCGGGGATCTTGCTGACATTCAGCATGGGTTGTCAGCATTCACCTGGGTTATCAGTACCCCAGTAGAGAAGATTCCTGCTCAGAGGTGTGAGCTGCATGGGAAAATAAAAAGTCTGAAATAATCAGTAAGGAATAAAAGACAAAGCCAGAAATTAGATTTAAAAGGGGAGTACCTGATGGATCTTCCAGCCCTGATAGGAACTGAAACTGAACAACTGAAAAAAGGCCCCAATACTTTATTTAAGGGGAAGTACATCAAAGGTTTCAGTGTGACAGGGGTAAGGTTTCAGTGTGGCAGAGGCCTTAAAGTAAATATATATATATTTTTTTTTTTTTTTTTTTTGGTGCTTGGCAGGTTACGTTCATCTCCAGGTGGCTGTGTTTGATCCTAAGGCTGTGAACTAAGGCAGGACACCAGCATGATCTGGGCCTTTTCAAACCAGGGAATTTCACCCAGGAGTTCCCAGAAAAGCAGCCTTCTGCCTTAATGGCTGAAACAAACCCCTAATTTATACACGGCTATCAGCATTAGCTCAAGGAAGATAATTTCTTTAAAACTGGTTAAGTATGATTGGAGAATGAGAAAACGTGGCCTAATGGTTGTGTTGATGGGGAGATATTTAGGCCCTGGACTAAATATTCTCTTCCTTCTTCCACATGTATTTTAAGACACCTGAACTTTCTTGGGAACCCCAGAAAAATACTAGCTTCTGTCCTATTAGGAGCTGGTCTAGGCAGTGTGAATCTGAAGTCTGAGCGTTACTCCCAAGTCGAGTCTGAATGTACAGAGCAGGCTTCACTTTCAAGGTTTCTGGGAAAATTTGATCCCTTCGCAAAGCTTTAGGATGCCTGAAGTTTGATTTGAGGACTGGGCATTCCTGGGCAGTGGCTCTCTAGTTAGTGGCTGAGTCTATATTTTTTTGACAAGCCTGGACCTAAATAAGCTTCCTCTTGTCCCTCTGGCAGTAAGCTGCAAATCCTAAATGAAGGTAGACAGAGGTGGTATCATGACTTTCACCTTCAGAGATCAAGGATTTGAGAGAGCAAAGGCAATAGCAACCTATTTATGGGGGATTCTGAATCATCAAGATTAGGTTTGCTTACCTCAAAATGGAGGAATTATCTTCCCACTGACATTTTAATCCTCATTCAGCTGTGTTTGCCTGATTGACAGGAATTAAAAGGAATTCCAGGGCATCCTCCTGGGGGATGTGGAGCTCAGGATTGAAAGATGAGTGTCCCCGTCTCTGCCACTGAAGTCTCACCATGTGCTCATGGGTAATATTCCTAGTCTTCAGTTCCATTTCTTCTCTTCTAGCATCATCAAGAGGAAGATTTTCATAGGATGGAAGTACCCTATGAATATTGGTAAACACATAAAAATGTTTTTCAATGAAGAAAGATGCTAAAATTTTATTTGGGGTATAGAATACAGAGGAGAAAAGATAAAGAGGTTATGCCAACAAGGAATTGAAAGTATAATTCCCTTTACTCTAAAAGGAAGATTCTTATTATAATCTGTGTTTTCTCTATGGTATGAAGGGTAACACTGCAGGCTTTAGAGAGAAATGGACCTATTTCTGACCAGCCCTATTATCTAGTAGTTAATTGGATTTTTCTTTTTTGCCTCCAGACTATACAATGGAATAGATATTTACTTCCCAGGATTTTCATGAAATCAAATAAGTTTATGAATCTGAAGTGGTTAGAAAGGTGCCTCGCACACACCATGTAAGTATTCAGTGAAGATTCAATCTTATCATTGGGAGTTTTCTGATGTTCAGAGAATCTGAAGAAGCAACAGGGAAATCGAAGACATGGGTTCAAATTCTGACACTTTGTACAGATTTAGGTCTATTGAGATGTCTCTGGAACTCCTTCTGTGTAATACAGTGACTCTCATACCAATCTCTCATGGTTATAGTTAAACTGAAAGTACAGTTGATGTAAAAGAGTCTGGTGCAAAGTTATCATGTAGGGAGAGATGGTTGAAATCCAGCTTGTTATTGTGAGTATGTTCTCCTAAAAGGCATTAAATTAACTGATAGCAAACGAGCTTTTATCTAAATTAGAAATGGATCCGCAGACAACTGTCCACTATGAACTACTAAAAGAATGCAATTTTCCTCCAGTTAGCTCTAATCCTTTCATTTTGATTAGATTAGGTTCTAATCATGACAGCAACGTTCACTGAGTGCTGTACTTGATCTGATCAGTCCTCTCCACACTCACACACTATGGTAGGTAATCCTTGTTACACTGCATATTGAAATCTGTGGCTCAGAGAAGTTCAGTACCCTGTCCAACATCACATAGCTATCAAAAAGCAGACTCCAAAGACAGTGCTGTTTATGTCTATGATGTTTTCCTTTCCATAAGTCAACTCTCTTGATCTCTCACAGCAACTTTTGTCATGACAAATTATAGAAGATCAGATGTTAGTTGAAATTCAGAGCAAATGAGAAGAAAAACAAGGGGAGCCATAAAACCAGGAGATAGACCACTTTTGCCACAAATAGGCCATAAGCTTGACTTATTATCTTATGATTCCAGTCTTAAAATATCTGCCCCCCACCTCACCAGCAGCTCCACAGTTCCTTTCAAGGAAGGGCTTAGGGGCAACAGTGAGTTGGAGAAGAATGATCTGGTGATCTGGCCTTTAATGTGTATTTGTCAAGCAAGTAAGTAGTTTATATTAAGCTACTATGCTACTGGAGTGACTTGGCATGATTGACAGATTATTGACTGTCACTGTCCAATGCATTTAACTCTGTTCCTGCTAAAAAGATCCAAAGGTAGTGAGAATGAATTAGTTCACTGCACGGTGTGGTCTGTTTCTTTTTTTTAATTTTTTTAATTTTTTTTCATTTTTTATTAGGAATAATGTTGCTATGAGTATTGTGTGGATGCGTTTTCAAATTTACACCTATGTTACCTTTAAGAGTTTTAGTTTTAGCTCTTTTCCATTTGGGGTCTTTTCTCTTTTTTTTTTTTAATTGGTTATTCAAAACATTACAAAGATTGCAGAATCACATCAGTTACACATCCACATTTTTACGTAATACCATAATAGTAACTGTTGTATTCTGCTACCTTTCCTATCCTCTAGGATAGGTCTGTTTCAATCTAGCACTTCATAGTATTTCTGTATTAAACCTAGTTACAGAAAATAGTCCTACTCTGAAATAAAACAGTATTTTACAATGGCCTGGTTAGGAAAACTAATCTATTTTGGTGTGGCAAGTTGTACTAAGAGATTATGTAGTTTATTTCATTGCTTCTATCAACAATGTTTTTGCTTTTTTTTTTTTTTTCTAAATAGGTGTTTGGAGGGTAATTAGATCTGTCAATCCATTCACCTCCTCCTTACACATCCTGATTCTTCTTAGTGAATCATGATGCACACAAACGTGGGGCTGGAAGATGGGAGGGAGCAGAGAAGACTACACAAAGAGGAATAGTGTGAAAAATTCTGGGTGATGCTGATGCGCCAACTAGATGCCCCTGGGCGGTCACTCTTAGACTTTCTCTGACACACACTTTTAAAAAATAATTAATTCTTGGACACCTTGGGAGAATTCTCTCCATTCCTTTTTTCTCGATTCCTTTCCTATAAATCCCACTTAACAGATGAATTGCACTGATGGATATGCACTGGATTAGAAGACTGCCAAACCCACAGTCACTGGCTGTCAAAGAACTGCACAACTCCTATGAGAACATGTGATGAGAAAAAGTTAGAGCAAGTGTGGAGAAGCCTTCTGGCAGACCACATGCGAGGGCTGTGGAATAGGGGCGGGGGAAGAATAAGGAGGTAAAAAACCATCAGTCCATGTTTCCTTACTGCTCCTCTTACCAACTCTGAGGCTGTGGCCGTATCAGTCTTTGTGTTCTCATCTGCAAAATAGGAAAATAATAATAATGATGCCAGTATCATACAATTGTAAGCACATATTGGCACGTCCTTCTATTCACTGTGGTGAGAATTATCTCTCTTTACCCCATAGTTGTAAAGTCCAGGCTCAGCCATTCAGAACTCTTCAGGGATCATTTAAGATCTTTTGACCTTTGATGCAAAGAGTGCATCTTTTCTCTTGTGTTTTTGTCTTTCACATGACACTATAACTAGAAAGAAGGTCTAAAGTCTTCTGCTATGGACTCCAAAAGATTGGCAAACTACCACGAAGTGACCATGAATTACATCTTTTTGTTCTTAAGTTTCCAGAAGCCATTTCCACCAGGGGCCCTGGCCACATTGCTCATAAGGGTTGCCGATCCTTTGACCTCTTTCCAAAGTAACCACATGTCAATTTTCTTCATTGCCCCAAAGGGGGAAAAAAAAGTTCTTTGAGAGGCTGAGTTCTTCTTTTAATGAGAATTTGGGATCATGTGGTTTCCTTGAATAATCGTAGAAACCCTATTGGAAGTTTAGCTGACCTGCTAGTACACATAGTTATTCTGAAAGAACCTGGAACTTTTCCCTTTGTACTGCATCATTTCCCATCCCCAAATGGAAAAACTCCAAGTGAAAACACCCTTCTTGCATTCAGAGGCTAAATGCCTGAAGGAAATGATTCCAAGCATTTCAGACACTATTAAATCCATTACCCAACTTATGCAGATTGTTGGTACTTCCTTGAATTCTTGTTATTGGCTTCCAGGCATGCTCAGTGTGCCCAAATTATTACCTAGAAAGCTTCTTCTTTCTACCTCTAGTGGTAGCACAGGTTGAAAATATGAATCAATTGTTTAAAATTTTAGAAACTTTTATGTTAAGAAATTCATCCTGGTCCTAAAGGGAGCTAGAATGATCAGGAATATGTCCCTGACTCTGAGATTAATGAACATGTCTGTTTTAGTCTTTTTTTTTTCCACCACCAAAAGACCTGACAAGAACAATTAGGAGAGGAAAAGTTTATTTGGGGCTCATGCTTTCAGAGGTTTTAGTTCATAGATGGCCAACTCCATTGCTCTGATCCAGAGGAAAGGCAGAGAATCATGGTGGAAGATTATGGAGGAGGAGAGCAGCTTAGGGCAGGACAATGCGGAAGGAGAGATAGATAGATAGATGATAGATAGATAGATAGATAGATAGATAGATAGAGAAACTAAGCTCAGCTCACAAAATAGATATCCCAAAGGCATGTCCCCATCCCCAATGGCCCACCTCCTCCAGCCACACCCCACCTGCCTAGAGCTACCATCTACTTAGTCCCTATCAGGGGATTAATGTAGTTATTAGGTTAAAGCTCTAATACCCTAATCATATCACTTCTAATTTTTCTTGCCTTGTCTCACGTGAGGTTTGGGGGGATATCTCACATCTAAACCATAACAGTGTCCTTCCCCAACTTGATCTTCATTGTAACTGAGGAAATCCTGGGCTGCAGATCTCCTGGGTCTGACATAGGGTGACCATTGGTAAGCTTGCTCTGCCTCCCACAGTGAAAACACAGAAATACTGTGCAACCAGCAGTATGTCTATTGATTTGACAGTCACAAGTAATGCTATTGATTACCTGCTCATCAACTTTTAGGGAAGAAAAAAAATGTATATATTTTTTAGCTGTCGTGCACTCATTTATTTTCAAACTTCTTGATATTTCCCATTTCCCATCAGGGGTTGTAGACCTTCCTACTTCTAGCTGTGAAGTGGGCTTTGTGCTATTTTTTGGGGTGAACAGAGCCTGCTTGTTCTGGCCTTTTTTCCTGCCTTCCACCCAGTTGTAGTGCTGGTAAGCTCTTCCTGAGGCAAGGGTGCTCTTTCCTACGAAGGGTTGCACAGGGTACCAAGGCAGTCTGTGCCTTTGTCCAAGTGTGACACCTCAGGCTTTAGGAGTAGAGCAATTGTTTGGAATCTGTTCCAGCTGTTCTCTAAAATTGCCAAGGGAGCTTTGCAAAATGCAGTTGCCAGAGCTGTGCCCTAGACCAGTTAAATCACAATTTCAGGGGAGAGATCCTGGCATCCATCTATATTTTTTAAGCTCCCTAAGCTAATCTCATGTGCAGCCAGGGTTGAGAACTACTCTGAGTTTTCCTGTAACCCGAGAATAAAACTAAAAATAGAAATAAGAAGCGGAAACCCCAAAAGGCTAAACAGATGGCACAATGTCAAGTCAAGGAGAGCTGGGAGCAGAGAAGGTAGGACTGGGTGTGCGTGAGTATATCGCGGATTAATTTGCTGTCTTTTCAAGAGTAGTTGATCAAATGCCTCATTGCATATGTCTATTATCATTGCCCCCAGGTGATGTGGTGGTGGCCCTGACCTGTGATAAAGGAGTTTTTTCATCCTATTAAACAAGAATTGAAGGGGAAAGTGGCGGACGCTTTGTTAGGTGGCCATTAACTCTGCTTCCAGATTTTGCTTGCTGCATGATCCTATTATTTATACATCACTCTCCTAAACAGTAACTTTTCCAATAATGGGAACATGTCTGTCTCCAGTGTCCCACACAGCAGGACTCAAACATGTGCTTGTGAAGCCGGTGAAGCAGGGGGAAATGAGTGGAAGAATGGAAGAGTCACACCTACCAGCCAATTGTACATTTTACTTTTTCTCATTATCTAAAATCACCAAGGATCTAATGTCAGGGCATGTCATGGAAATAAAGTAATCCAAATCCTGTCTTCTCAGTGTGTTGCCCTTCAAAAATTATGCCAAACCTTTAAGAAAGTTCCAGGTTCTTCCAGAATAACTATATGTACTAGCAGGTCAGCTAAACCTCCAATAGAGTTTCTACAATTATTCAATGCATAGCTGCGGTAAGTAGCGCTCAATCCCATGCTGCCCTGGAATAGTGATTAAAAAACATAACAAAAAGAACTGCATTAAAGAATTCATTTTTAATCTCTGCAAAATCAGATTTTAGATGGAAATGTATACGAAAGCCCCTAAAAATAACTCATAATACAAATATATGAAGAAAAAGGAATTTGATTACAGTTTATAAATTTCTTTTTTCTTTTTCTTTCTTTCTTTTTTTCTTTTTCTTTTTTTCTTTTTTTTTTTTTTTTTTGCGGTGCTGGGGATTGATCCAAGGACCTTGTGCATGCAAGGCAAGCACTCTACCGACTGAGCTACATCCTGAGCCTACTACAGTTTATAAATTCTTAATACTACCTTAGGGTTGACTTTAACATGGACTAATTGACTCTTCATGGTTTTTATGAGAAACTTGATCTTTGTGTAAATGATATGATCAACTGATCTATTAATTTAGTTGCATATCACAGGAGGCTGGACTTCAGGGCCCTCTGTGGCCTTATCCTTGTGAAGTCACATAGTAACTGTTTATTTATACATGTCCCTCTGTTGGGACAGGAAGCATGTGGAGGTGTGGAGGAGACTGGCAAAGGAACCTTCAGGATTTTAAAAGGTCAACAAAAGTATAGGAAGTTAAGCAGCAGCTACCTCATCTAACCAGGCCAAGAAAATAGCCCCAATCCCTCTTCAGTTTCAGTAAAATTTTTATATTTAATAAAAGTTTTGATGAACCAAAGTACCATAGTGATACTTAAATTTGGAAATGATTATTTGGCTAGTGATGTTTCTGTTGACAATGACTGATGAATTCTCTCCTACTTGCAAATGCCCATTCATTTCTCCTATCCCTAAAGTTCCCTTTTACAAAGTGTATACCTTCCAGGATAAACTTATTTTCCTGTAACCACCTAAGTGAGTTAAGTCAAATCCATATAATTCCTTCCTTACTGCCCACCAAAGAGAAAGATATATATTACATGTTTCTATGCCAGACAAAAGAAATTGAACATTCTAGATGGCCTGCCTGGTACTTTCTTTTCTTGCTTAGTTACTCTCATTATTAATGTTGCCTCCTTTTAAACTTTGTTTTTGTAGCACATTAAATTAGACACCAATGAAATCAGATACTGTGGGCTCTCCTTGAGTGTCTGAATGCCTCGAGTGTGTGATGACTAAGCTCTAGGACTTTTTGACTTGGCTGTCTAGACTTGGATCTTGACAGAGCTTCTTCCTAGCAGCATGACCTTGGGCAGACTACTTGACTGAGGCTCAGTTTCCTCATTGGTAGGATGAATATGATCATATCATCGACCTCATAAGATAGTCATGGAAATGAATAACATACATAAGTGCCTGGAATGAGTGGACAGCTAGCGCTAGTGGGAACTCTAGATATTTCATGGGAAGCTACAATAGATATGCACATTCAAGTCTCCTTCATCCAGAAACAATTTTCCAGTGAATTGCCAACTACTTATGAATCCTCTCCTGAGCATGGGACTGTGTTGAGCTCATGATTTAAATTGAACCTATAAGTTTGAGAAAGTAAGAGTGACTTACATAAGTGCAGAGAAAGGCTGATCTACACTATTGACTATAAAACCCCTAGCTGTATGTGGCCGTTGAGCACTTGAAATGTGGGCAGTCTGAATTGGGATGTGCCATCACCTGCTTTTTGAAACCTAGTGTGTAAGGAGAAAATATAAAATGTCATTAATAATTTTATATTGATTAAATGTTGAACTGATAATATTTTGGATAAATTGTGTTAAATGAAATGTATTATTATAATTAACTTTATCTACTTCTTTGTACTTTAAAAAATATAACTGTTGCTGGGCACAGTGGCACACGCCTGTCATCCCAGTGGCTCAGGAGGCTGAGGCAGGAGGATTGTGAGATCAAAGCCAGCTTCAGCAAAGGCTAGATGCTAAGCAATTCAGTAAGACCCTGTCTCTAAATAAAATACAAAATAGGGAGGGGGATGTGGCTCAGTGGGCAAGTGCCCCTGAGTTCAATCCCCAGGAACCCCCCACAATATAACTCTTAAAAATTTTAAATGACATATGTGGCTCTCATTACATTTCTGGTACATTACAGTGTTTTAACTGGTATAGATCATCACTAAAAAGAAAACAGGTGAGGTGGGATCATGGTACGTGGGTACAAAGAACTCATGGGCTAGTTATGGGAGACAGTGCTAAGAGCTCCTAATGCTTTATATGACTGGGTTTCTATCATGTGGAGGCTTTTAGGTCATCTCTATTTTTTGGTGGTGGCAAATGAGGATGGAGGAGTTGGAACAATGACTAGTTATCTATTGACAACCCACTCTTAAAGAACAGAGGAATTTTCCTAACCAGTTTTCAGAATTGAACCTTGTTTGTCTTCTGCAAAACCAGATATCAAAATATAAAAATGGAGGTAAAATAGTTCACTGCTGGTTCTGAAGCCTTCAGAATCTTTTTGTTCAGAAAAAAAAAGTTAGATTTATTTTGCATTGGTTTGTGTAGTGTTTTGGCCAATAAATGGGATTATATTTTGGAGAGTGCTTTGTTGAAATAATTTAAGATGTGAAATGAGCCTGAGTGCAGAGGACTTGAAACCAGGATAAAAAAAGGCTCATCTTGAAAGCTTTTTGCCTTGTCAAGAAATAGCTGTTTTGACTTTCAGATAGATGGCCTTTGAGCTTGCTGAATAAAGGAAACAAAATCTCAACCAGTCTATCAGAACTCTATTTTTCTTTTCATATATGCCAAGTGTGAAGTGCCTGTCTTGTAGTTCCAAAGCATGTTTTCATTACCACACAATGAGTATGCTCCAGATGCCCTTTCCACCCAAGTCAAAAATCAAAAACAACAACAACAAAAATCTTGAACTTTCATTTTTTGGAAGTGAAAAAGGGAAAGATGGAAGTAAGGATGGGATAAAGGAAGTATCTGTTATTAAACTTTGTGTGCCAGGCACCGGGCTGGGCATTGTCCTGGGTAGGAGAGGCAGCATGGGAAGAGCTGGAACTCCGGGCTAAGTAATTCAGGGTGTGGAATTAGCAGCTTCCTGGTCATCCCAGGGTATCAGTGAAGTGTGGCACACCCTCATCGATCCCTGATCCAGACGAATACTATTTAATGTTATCCCTAAGGTAGCTTTCTGCCCGTTTTGCATATCTGATCTATACCAGAGCCTGAAATCCTGCTACCTCATGGGGAGCAAGAAGTCTCCAGGGTGAGGAGTGTGGGTGGTTCCCTCTGCAATGATCTGTTGGTCTGCCTTCAGGAGAGAATGCTGTGCTTCTCTTTGAGGCCTACTCGTCTTTTCCTTTTGATCTTGTACCAGTTTTTGCTAGATTTTTCCCTTACAGAAGATTCTCTTTAATGCCACAAATCCCTAATGGGAAGTACAGAGACACTCGAACATTCCCAATGCAGATCTGACTTTTGAAGACTAGCAGACTTAAACATGGGCCAGAGAAAGTACATCTGAGGGACAGATTTCTCTTTGATCTGAGCAGAGGCTTTTAAGGAGTACGCTAGCCATACTCAAGGAAAATAATAACCCTACAAACATGTGCAGAAAGGGCCTTTGAGTCAACTTCCCCCAAACGTTTCTAGCATTTTGAAATTGGATTCAGTGGGACAAATTGAAGGAAATAATATTTGCTTATCAGTAGGTGATAGTTCTTTGCAGCATCTGGGGAAAGAATGACCCTTCATTCCTTGAACTGAGTGTACAGTGAATAAGTAAAGATAACATGATCAGCAGCCGAAATTTGTACATAACATGCCATGTTCTTTGAAAAGGGATTTTGTGTTGTACATGAACCAATTGTTTTCATACTCTGAAAACAATAATTCATACCAGAAACTTAATTACCCATGTGTACTGTAACTATGCCAACCATATTAAAACCATGATTTAAAAAAAAAAAAAAAAAAACAACTCACACTCCCCTTCTCTTCAGATGAATGCTATCTGGAAATGAAGTAAAGTTTTTATTTTTATTTTTTTCTGTTTTGTTTTGCTCTGAACTATGCTGCCTAATGATATTAAGTCATTACTTACCAGATTTCAGGTCAATGCTATTTAGTCACACTTCAGTCTTGAGGACGTGGGTTAGGACTTTACAATACAAGGGGGAAAAGCAATCTACAAAAATCCATTCAATTTGCAATGCAATGTGGTGGTTCCACATACTGGGAATAACACCCTTGCTCCTGAGGCATTAAGACAAGCTCTGCCAAATTAGAGCTGCCTTATTTGAAAGCCTTCGTGTTTTTCTATAGAACATAAACATAGTGTTAGATTAGCATCTTAGTTGCAGCAGAGTTGTGGTTATAAAGTAGATAGCCATCATTTTAAATGACATTTTAAATATGTGTTGAGTGTTTGCTTGTGTCTCAATTGTATTATCTCACAATTCAATTATAATCTGTTGGGTACTTTCCCATACCAGGTACTTGCTGAATTATTCACATACATTATCTCATTTAGTCTTTGCACAAGCCTGAGAACTTGTTTCTCTGGCTTTACAAATAAAGAAATTGATGTCTAGAGAAATTAAATGGCTTGACCAAAAAAATAAAAAATTGAAAGTCATGACTCAAATCCAGGTTGTCAGTGGACCCCCCAAGTCCAGCCATTGGCTCAGTGGTTCTTCAGTAGGCCAGGAGTCTATGTTGAAGGAGAGAGAAAAAGTGCCCCAGATTGCAAGAGAGAAAAGCACACAGTACTAGTGTTTCCTATGCACTGAACTTTTGGGGAATGAGAAAAATTATATTTGTGATCTCTGTGAAATATAATTGAGTCCCAGTGAGGCATGATGGCTCCTGACCACTCAGAAGAACCCTCACCAATACCACACCAGTGATAACCACCTTCAATATGCAAAGATGCAAAATGCTAGCATTCAACTTCTACCAATGCCCCATGCAGGTGGAGATTCATCCCCAGGACTTGGCATTTTAAGTTTTGGGTGTATGCATCAGATCTATGCCCCTTGATATTTTATAGGTTCCCTATGGTAGACCATGTGCTTTGTGGTTGGAATGTCTTGATATCTCACTGCTCCTGGACTATTCATGTGAGCAACTACAAGATGGCAGTAGCACATTTTATGCTTTCAAGTGAAATATACATATATGTGTTATAATATATAATATATATTATATATAAAATATATATATCACAGTGTCAATTGATCTTAGCAAGGAATAGTAACAAAACTGCTGTCTTCCCACAATGCTGAAGGCAGCCCCAGAGAAAGTATTAAATATAGTCTGCTTCAGTTCACTTGGCTCAGCTCTTAGTGATATCAAAGCTCCTGGGCTCCTATTTCAGAGTTACTTATGGATTTCTATGTTCTGCTGAAGCTTTGGAGGGGCCCAGGGACTGCTCTAAATTCAGCTAAATGGCCTGGTGATCTCAAAACTGCACCAAATTATGTACTGATCCTTCCAGTTGCCAATCTTAAGCACTCAGGAGTTGAGCCACACCTACTTCAGAATGAAATTTCAAATGGAAACATCAACTGCTCTTATGCCTTTACCAATTTAAATGCTGATCCAGCAACAATGTCACCTTTTTACTTCAATGTCACTTCTTTATTAGTAAATGAAGGAGATTGGTAAATTCTTTCTGCTGTTGTCATTGATATTCAATACATGTCCTTTTTCACATATAACAAATTGAAACCTGCCATTTAAGTGTCAACTGTTATCTTTTTTTTTTTTTAATGGTACCAGCACATTGAACCCAGGGGTACTTAAGCACTGAGATATATATATTTGTAATTTCATTTAGAGACAGGGGTCTTGCTGAGTTGCTTAGGGCCTCACTAAGTTGTTGAGTTGGCTTTGAACTTGAGATCCTCCTGCCTCAGCCTCCCAAGCTGCTGGGATTACGGGTGTGCGTCACTGCACCCAGCAACTGTTGTTACCTTTTTCATTAATGTTGGCAGCAGGATTTTTCTTTCATTTTAAAATGGATGAAAGACTCCCCATGTTGTGTTTGGGAGTTTTTTGGAGGTGTGACCCAATTGTATGTTTATTATTTTTCTAGATATATTTAAGTTTAATGAGTAGGTATACATATATGTTCTGATATAGATACATCAGAAATTCTAAATATATCTAAGTAGTAAAATACTCAAATGTAATATAAAATATATTATATATATTAAAGTCATTATTTGAATTGTATGCAGCTTGTATGATTTTATTGATATTTGATGCTTTGAAAAAAGCATACATCTTTTAAAAGTCTTTATTTCTTAAATTATCTCAATCTAAACTCTTTCAAAGAACTGACTGGTTGACTCAAAAATCTTTTATTATCTCTTTGGTTACATGATGAAATTCAGAAAGATAGCATTCAGAAGGATCATATTTCCCGTAAAGCCAGATTCATATTCCATTGTGTATCTGTACCACATTTTCTTTATCCATTCATCTGTTGAAGGACACCTAGGTTGGTTCCATAGTTTAACTATTGTGAGTTGAACTGCTATAAACATTGATGATTGATGTGGCTGTGTCACTGTAGTATGCTGATTTTAAGTTCTTTGTGTGTAAACCAAGGAGTGGGATAGCTGCACAAGGAATATTATTCAGCCTGAAAGAAGAATGAAATTATAGCTGGTAAATGAATGGAGCTAGAGAATATCATGCTAAGCAAAATGAGCCAATCCCATAAAACCAAAGGGCTAAATGTTTTCTCTGATATGCGGGTGCTAATTTACAATATGGAGGGGAGCTTGGGAAGAATAGAGATACTTTGGATTAGGTAGAGGGGTGTGAAGAGAGGGGAGGGGCGTGGGGATAGGAAAGATAATAGACTGAATTGAACATTATTATCGTATGTTCATATATGACTACATGACCCATGTGATTCTACATCATGTACAATTAGAAGAATGAGAAATTATACTTCATTTATGGATGGGGTGTCAAAGTGCATTCTACTGTCATGCATAACTAATTAGAACAAAATTTTTTAAATTGAATTTAAAAAAAGCTAGATTAAAAAATAATTCTGAAACTAGGGATGTAACTCAGTGGTAGAGTGCCTACCTACCATTAGTAAGGCCTCGGTTTCAATTCTCAGCACTGCAAAAAAAAAAAAAAAAAAGTAATTCTGTAATCAACCTTAAGAAGGAAAGAAATTCTGCACGTACTGTGACATGGATGAGCCTTGAGGGAGGACATTGTGCTAAGTGAAATAAACTAGCACAAAAGGGCAAATATTGTGATTCCATTCCTCTTAAACGAGGTACCTGGAGTGGGTAAATCATAGAGACAGAATGTAGATGGAGGGGTGCCCAGGGCCAGTGCAGGAGGAGTGCAGAGTTAAGAGTCGGTTGGGTGTTCTTTGGGAAGATGAAAACATTCTGAAGGTGGATCGTGGTGACAACTGTGTGAATGTGCTCAATACCACACTGAATTATACACATAAAAACGGTTAAACTGGCAAAGTTTATGTTATGAATGTTTTGCCACAATTTTCTTGAAAAATTAATCACTCTTACGAGGCTTCCATGGAACTGGAGGGTATGGTTCCAAGAGTCCTAAAATAGTGAATTTAAGGAGGAGACGACCAAGTACATTGGTTTCAAGATATACCTTTTCTTACTTTTAAAAAGTGGGCACAATACTTTTTTAAAGCATCTTTTCTATTTTTCCATCATTTCTGAACAATTCCTGATAAGCGTTCTGTAATTCTGAGAAAGATCACTGAGACACAGAATGAGAATAACACATTTATGAGAAAGCCATTTTTACTGAAATCCTCTAAGGAAACTTATAATGATTTCTATTTTCTGGCTGAATTTCCAATATAAAAAGAGGTTAAGTAACCTCAAGATCACTCAGTAAATAAATGGAAGAGCTAAAAATGGAGCAGAGGATTCCCCGACTCTAGCCCTGGATCTTGATGAACACGCTCACATCCCTCTAGCAATGAGGTTGGCAGGAGACGTGGGGGGCTGGCAGCCTGGGGAGAATCTTCCATATCTTAAAATAGTTTTTGAGTTCTAAAAACCTCTCATGGCTCAGCAAACTCTGTTACAAATGCTGACTCCTCATCCCAGCCCCAGCATGATCTACTAAGGAAAAAAACAACTAGAGAAGATGGATTTCTTGTTCATAGCCATGTTAGCATTCCCTGGTTAGAATTCTTGCTATTGGAATCCTTAATTATTTGACTAATTTTTAACTCTGTTTTTGCCACACACCCCCACACGCTTTTTTTTTTTTTTTTTTTTTTTTTTTCAAACTAGCATTCATTAAGTTTGCTGGAACTTGTTTGGTACCAGGAAAATTAATAGACATTTTAAAATCATTTCAGTTTCAATGAACATAGGGACCCTTCCTTATGCTTTGAAAAACACATTCATTAATGGAAGTTCTTTGGAAACCTAACCAGATATTTAAGCGTAATAATTATATTTCAGTAAAAAAGTGAGAGCTCAGTACTGTCAAAGATAAACACAGGTGGGCATTAGATCTTATTTAGTAACTACTGCCAGCAAAGGACAGAGCTGAGTTCCCTTCCTGTTAATCTGTTAATGCAGATGTGATTGGGCATTTTGAAGGGAGACTGAGAGGTGGGTGGGGTGGGAGGCAGGCTCAGAGAAGTGAAAAATCACAAAGGGTGGGTCAGTGTGACAGCAATTGGGCCAGTGTGACTGCTAGCCAGCAGTGAGAAGTCTATCCTCCCCCTCCCGTGGGGACTGGTAGACAGAGGCACTTTTCTTCCTGATAATACTTCAAAGGAAGGGCTTTCAGATCCTTGAGAAAGACCTCTATTCCTGTGTTGTAGGAGATTCTCAGACATCTTCAAGGCACAGAGAAGAGTCACCATTGTTCCATCCTTTTTTATTTTTATTTTTATTTTTTATTTTTTTGGTACCAGGGATTAAGCCCAGGGGCATTTAACCACTGAGCCACATCTCTAGTCCTTTTTATTTTAAAGACAGACTCTTACTGAGTTGCTGAGGCTGGCTTTGAACTTGGGATCCTCCAGCTTCAGCCTCCTGAGCCACTGGTATTACAGACATGTGCTCCTGTGCCCGGGTCAGTCTTTTTTCTTTTTTATTGTGGTGCTGAAATCTAGGGCCTCACACATGCTAGGCAAGGGCTCTGTCACAGAGCTACATCAGCAGCCCCTGTAAATCCTTTTTAGTAAAAGCTCTAAGAAAGGCAAGATAAAGGCTGCTGTCAAGTGTAGGCTAGAAAGAACAGTAAATTCTTAAGCTTTTCCAAACAGGAATTCAGAAGGGAGCTGGGTCATCCCAGGTTGGCAACTGGAAGCTGCTAGAAGCCATGCTACAGTGTAGTTGTGTTCTTTAGTATGAATGGGGTACTCATGCAGAAAGGTCTGCAGCTCTTAGTATTTGATGTTATTTCTCCAGAGGAAAGAGTATGTTATCTGATTTAGAGATGCCAAAGAAAAGCTTGATTTTAAACAATGCATTAGTTCTTCTATGCCACATTAGATATGAGAATCATGAGTAATTTTTGACCTGCCTTTGATAAATACTTTGTCTTTGGTGGCCTGCATTTGGGAAGAAATATCAGTGATTTATTTTGGGATAAAAGCAATGAGATGTAGCTTTTAAACTATATCATACTATTTTTGTTTCAATTATATTAGAAATTCCAGCTTTAATGTGCACATTTTATATATTTCTTTCAGAATAGAAATTCATAGCTTGAATAAAATGTCAACAAATGTTAATGGTTGGGTGTTCATTAACATATTCAGTGTCCACAAACTTTCAGTTCACAAGCCAGAATTTTCCTGATTAAATAAGATATGAGATTTATTAGTGTTTGAAGAAAAAATCTATATGGAGTAATAAAAATCTATATTAAATCTATATAGAATAATGCATATCAGAAAGGGAGACAGAAATTACTGATTCAGAAAGGACATCTTATCTAAAGAGCTTTTATAAACAGAAGGTTATATTATTCATAAGATGATAAATAAAACCTAAGGATCAATAGATGATATCCATAAAATGGGCACTGTTTTGTAAGAAATATGTATGCTACTATATTAATTTGACATTTTCTATTGTGAAATTTTATACGGTGCAAGGAATTTAAAAAAAATTTTGCACTGTATGCTTCTTGGCTGTATAGATTTGTATGTAATACAAAATCACGCCTTCTGTTTTTCTTTTTCTATTTTTTATATTTAAGATACTTTCCTTTTCTAATTTTAAAAGAGGAAATTTTGATTATATCTGATAGCCTGAGAAACTATTTTGTTCCTAATATTTCTTGTGTTTTACAGAATGGGATAAATTGTGTTACTGTATTTTTTTTTTAAACAACTAGTCACTCATAGTTTCCCAAACTATTCCACTTTGAATTAATGGATATGGGTTTATGTTTTCAAGTTATACAGTATTGAAAATTGTTGTCTTGATCTAAAATTCTCTGAGAGATACTGGAACAACACCTCCCATTTTTTTAAAGGATGCATTAGCATTCAATCTGCAAAGGGGTGATTGGAAGATGAGTCATCAGCCCTTTAAAAGCTGGTTTTCCCATTAATCATCAATGAGAATAGATGCTTCCATGATGGAGATGGGGGGTCAAAATATCCAGCAGTGCACTCTGAAAAATTTGCCAGCTATCCAATCATAGACTGGCTTCTTTTAGAATCTCATCGAACCTCTGAACATCCTGATCTTTTGCACCTTGCTGGGACTCTGAACTGTTCTGAACATGACATGATCAAATAAGGTGATTAATAGTAGAGCTAGCTGGAATGACTCCAACAGGGGCAGTCATTAAATTGCAGCTGAAGGGATGACAGCTGCATCTTGCTAAACAGATGGTTCTCCTGGTAGTGACAGGTCTGTTAGTGAGCAGTCAGTGAGCCTGGAAGGCCCACTGAAAGGGGAACCCAGTAGAGTTGACCAGGGTTGTGAACCATTTCATGTCAATGTAGATCATAAAGGAGTAAAGGGCCATTAGAAGGAAAGACAGTTATACCTAGAAACTTTTAAACTAGTTACAGACATAATTAAGTTTTTTAAATAAAATGCTGTTTTGTAGGGGGAAAAATGTTAAGCAACATCCTGTAGCTGTTTCATGAACCCTTCCTAGTTTTTATGTTCGACTGCCTATATTTCCCCAGTCTGTCCAGCCAATTCAGATTGCTTAGACACCTAGGACACATTTCTGAATGTCTGGCCTTGGATTTTCTTTTGGCTGAATGTCTCAGTTATCTCGCTCCTACTTGATCACTGCCTTTTTCTAATAGCTCTGTTTCCACTCTTCTGATCTTGTCTGGAATAAAAAGAAGACAGGAAATTATCTTAGTCTTAACCCTGGCTTTGAGTGAGGCACTTTTGATAACATTCTCTCATTTCATCTTCTCACCATTTTACTGATGAGGAAACTTAAGGTTCAGAGAAGTTAAGCAACCTCTGGTGTTGGGTAACAAAAGCTGTTGAAGTAGAATTAGGGATTTGAAGTGCTTATTGTCCATCATGAAAACAACTCGTTAAACCCCTACTGTTAAAGATCACTTAACACATTGCTCAGTTGCACAGGGACAGTGTTTATCAAAGCCAGGGATCCTACCAAGTCTCTCAGAGGCCACCTGGACTCTTTATACTCTGGGTCTCACATCCCAAGGTCCTGTCACTGATTTAGTCACCCATTGATAAATGAGTATACGTGTAAGAATATGCTTGAAAAAGAGTATAAAGCCACTTCTTAGTATTTACACTGAAGAATTAAGGGCATCTTACCACAGTGATACATACATACCCGTGTTGATAGCAGCACAATTCACAATAGCCAAACTCTGGAACCATCTTAGGTATCCATTAGCAGATGAATAGATGAAAAAAAATGTCTTATATACACACAATGAATATTTTTTCAGCCATAAAGAAAAATGAAATTATGGAATTTGCATGAAAATTGATGGAACTAGGACCATCATGTTAAGTAGAATAAGTCAAAGTCAGAATGTTAAGGGTCAGAGTCATAGTTTTTTCTCAAGTGCAGAAGCTAGAGAGGAATAAGAAAAACAAAGGTGGGGGGTGGATCTCCTAAAAACTAAAGGGACATTAATAGAGGAAAGGGACCAAGGGGCAGGAGGCAGGAAGGGAGGGGAGAAATGCTGGAGAATGATATTTGCCAAATTATATTGTATACCGTGTGCATGTACTAATGTATAACAACAAATCCCATCAGTATATACAACCATAATGCACCAATAAAAAGTGAGGTAAAAAAAAAAAGGAAAAAGTGTAAAGATTGTAGGGTATTTTTAAAGGGAAAGTTGACATTTATTATGCTTTCTAAAGAAGTAGTCTTTTGATGTGCCCCTAAGCTTTGATAAAGACATAGACATAAATATAAAAGTACAGATGCTGATAGGGATCCTTCCTCTAGTAAAAATGACTTTTAATCTCCCCTTAGAGACTTGTATTTACAACCTGGCAGCCAAGACCTATTTGGTAGACTGATTCATTTGGGAACTTCAAGATAGCATAGAGTGTCAAAATTGACATTCTTTTTCTAAACCTAGAATTACCATGTCACAAGGCTGTGGGAAGCTTTGGGAAAAAAAAAAAAATTGCCTTTTCCTGTACTGTGCAGCACTCATTGAGAAACCTTCGGTGAAGAGAGTCTAGGAAATGAGGACAAGACAAAGCATAGCCTAATACTTTTTTTTTTTCCCAATATGAACATGTTCAGATTTTGTGCATGAGCCATAGTTAAATGTCATATTTCATTTTCTGCAAGCCTTATAAAATAATTATATTAAAATTTTCTCATTCTATTAATATCCAATTTGACCTACAGTTGATGAAAGTCATTATTTTCATAAGTAAATAATTTTCAGTGAGGGCCCAGAGAGGCTTTTTGGGCAAAGGAATAATAAACAATTTTCTCTTAGGAGTTCTTTCGAAGTTGCATTTCAATTAAGATGGTGTTGGATAACAAAAGCAGTTGAAGTGGAATTATGGATTTGAAGTACTTACCATCCAACACTAAAACAATTCATTAAACCCCTGCTGTTAAAGATTACTTAACATTAACATCCACAGAGACTTTCTGCCCCCTAAAGTCAATGAAGGCAGCGGCTGATCCACACAAACCAGTGATAAAAGACCCAGCAGTGATTTGGCTAGAGGCCCAGATGTACTTCATCCACCATAAATTGTACCAGATAATCTGTCAATTCTGAGCACCTTTTGGAAAATGCTTTTTTATTTTTATCTTTGAGCACTAGATCTACATTCAGTTCATCTAGTCAACCTCAGACCATTACCAAATGTAACTTCAATGTATTGCATTGTTTCTAGATATAATAATGCTGGGAAAGAAACTCATCTCTAATTTGATATATGCAACTACCTACTTGATCTCTTTACCTGGATATTTAACAGTCATTTCAAAGGTAACAGGAAAAAGCAGAACCTTTGAGTCCATTGGTACCCTCCTCCTGTGTCAAACAATCATTACCTGGTTTGCCCCATTTTGGTAAATGTTACCACCCAGTGGCTAAAGTCTAAAAAGTAATGTGTCATTTTTGACTCCTTTCTATTTTACTCCCCACAGTAACAACTTCGTTGATCAATCTCCATAATCTACGTTGAACTTGACCTTTTCTCAGTATCTTTTCTTTACTACTTTAGGGCCTAAGCATCATTAGCTAGCCCATTTAGGATCCTTATAAAATTTTTTTGGGGGGGGTTCCCAGGCATTGAACCCAGAGGTTCCTAATCACTAAGCCACATCCTCAGCCCTTTTTTATTTTTATTTTTTTATTTTGAGACAGGGTCTCACTAAGTTGTTTAGGGCCTCTCCAAGTTGCTAAGGCTGTCTTTGAATTCACTATCCTTCTGCCTCAGCCTCCCAAATTGAGGGGATGACAGGCATGCACCACTGTGCCCCACTCTTTATGTGAATTTTAAAAAGACATCCCTTTCTCAAGACAAAATCACCTGTTGGAAAATTGCTGTAATATATTTTTCTTACGGGAACATCCCTAACCCTCTGCTGGAAAGCTATTGCAAATTAATATATAAGTCCATGATGGTCATACTAAGGGCGGCAACCCTGCAGTTGTGCTGTGAAAAACCTTCGGAAGCATATGGTGGCCTGAGTTGGGCACCATCCTCCGAAGCCATAAATATTGTAAGAGCTATGTAATCTTCGTACTTCTCTTGCCCTCCTGCTATAGTCATTTTTTTCCTAGGACCTTTACAGTGATATTTTGAAGGCCATACATCAAATCATATCCTTCCTCACTCAGTGTCTTCCATTGACATCTGTTTACACATAGAATAAAATCCAAACTCCCTTCCATACTCGCAAATCTAGATACAGTTTGACTTTTCCCTGTCTCTTCAGTCTTCCCTCTGACCTCTCAAGCTGATAATTAATCAATATACATTGGCAAGACTTAATGGTCATTGGGTGCCCCTGCTATATTGGGTTTTAAATATTTCAAATATCTATATTGACAACCTCTTTTGGATCTTGTCGGGGTTTTTAGCCCCCATCTCCTCCTGACCAGCGGGAGAAGCAGGAAAAGCATGCCCCAACCAAGATGAGTCAAGAAAGGTAAAGGTCGACTGGCCGCCTACACCCAGCCCTCCCTCTCTGGAGGACAATCAGAAGCGCCAGGGAGAAGTCAAAGCAGGATCTCGTTTAATGAGGAAGTACACACAGCTTATATACTGCATAGGAGCCAATCAAATAAAGGTCAGAGGGGTAGAGCAAGTTCACGTGTATGCCCATCCCATAGTCTGTAAGGGAAGGCACCAGCTGTCCACAAGGGCGGAAGAGTCCTGGACCTATCCTGAGGTGGTCCACCTCCTCCGTCACCGCCCACAGCACCGCCTCCTGGCTGATCGCCAGGAGCCGCCCCAGCCACAAGTGCAGCCTCAAGACCAGGAAGCAGGCAGCCATGCCCTACAGGATCTGTTTGCTTGGCTCATGCTTTGCTGTTTCTACAACCTGCTGGGCTTATTTCCATCTGTATTAGTTTCCTAGATCTGCATTAACAAATCACCACAAACTGAGCAACTTAAAATAATCATTCTTGATAGTTATTTTTATGGGAGATAAATTACTCTTACAGGGGAGACTGGAATTCTGAAATCAAGAGGTAGACAGGATTGGTTCCTTCTGAAGGCAACAAGAGGGGATCCATTGCATGGGTCTCTCCTAGCTTTTGGCATCTGCTAGCAGTCCTTGGTGTTCTTTGGATTACAGCAGTGTAACTCCATACTCTTCCTGTCTTCACATGGCTTTCTCCCCTCTTCTCTCTCGGTTTGTTTCCCCTTCTCTTCTGAGGACTTGGCTTTAGGACAAACCCTAATCCAGGATGATCTCATCTTAAAGATTGCTAACTCGATTTCATCTGCAAAGACCCTTTTTCCCAGTAGGGTCACTTTTTGAGGTTCCAGGTGGACGTGTCCTTCAGAGCTATAGTTCAGCTTACTGTATAGCAGCTCTTTCTTTGGCAGTTTCTTTCCTGAGTCTTTTTCATCTGGCAGTCAGAACATCACTTCTGTGCATTATCCCAGTTTCCTCTCAAGTTATAATTTCTATGAGAGGCCATCCCTCTGTGCCCTGTCTGAAATAGCTTCCCCTTCCCTCCTTACTCTTAATTCTTTTATTCTGCTTTTGTTTTCTTCATGCCACCTGCCATATCATTGGGTAGTATTTATTTTGTTTATTTATTGTCCTATGTATTAGACTAGAAGCTCAGAGACTTTGTCGACTTCATCTCAGTGTCACCCAGAGTAGAACTCAGAAAACTCCGCTCTACTGGCCAAATCTGAACTGCCACTTGTTTTTATAAATAAAGTTTTATTGGAACACATTCAAGCCTGTGTGTTTTTATATTGCTTATGACAACCTTTGTGTTGTAGCAGCAGAAATTAATAGTCAGGACAGAGACCATGCTGCTCATGAAGCCCAAAGTATGTACTATCTGTCTATTTACAGAAAACTACATGTTCCGGGCATATGTGTCTGATATACAGTATATGTTTGCTGAATCTATGTTGTAAAAAGTTATTTCTGAGCAGAGAAATTGAATTCGGTCTTAGGACTAGTGCTCTGAAGAGAAATATATCTGGGTTTTTTTGTTTGTTTTTAACTTAGAATAATTCATAAATGCTAATTCAGATAGTTAAAAGTAGAGAGAAAATTCTGTTAAGATTACAGAGTATGCTTTTGAGATCTCCAATTTCTTTGAAGAATGAGCCATCTTCTTTAGTTTTCATAATGACTCAATAAGGTCAACATTATGATCTCTGTTTCAAATCAAATGAGGTCATCTAGATAGCAAGAGACAAAGGCAGGACTCCAATTGCACTATGACTTCAAGTTTGGAGGTCTTCCCTTTACTTCTGTTTCATAGCAGATGTCAACTTCCAAAAAGAGCAGATCCAGAAACTGGGTCCACTTCCTACTTCCCAGTCTCCATGAATAAGTTTATCATCATGGCATCTATCCTAGGCTTGCCAAATCTTAAGTATTATCCCATGTTTTAGTGTGAAATATAAAAAAGAGCATCAGCTACTTTGGAGTATAAGCATATAATTTTTGTACCCCTGCTACTTCTGGAAAGGTATAGAATAGTCACCAAGGCAGATAAATAATACCTAGTAAATATGGTGAAATTCTAATACCCAGTACAAATAAAAAGAAGTGCTATCTAAAGGTCTGAGCAACTTACAGCATTTTTTAAACAAGCTCAAATGGTCACCCAAGAGGATAAAAAACCATAGGTACGTGGACTTGGTAATACATTTATAATGATCTTTTATCACTAACTGCCTTTCACATTCTTCAATAATTTGCTTTGTAAAAGGATGTGAAATAAAAAAGTAGTGAACATCAGTGTGGATATTTAAAAAAAAATCATGGAACAGGTGGTATTTTAAGATTATATCAGGGTCAAACATACTCATCATCATGATGAAGTCTATGAATAGATGGGTGGAAATTTCACTAGCTGTATAATTCTAAGAGAATGATGGCATTCTAAGAGTTTCTTATTTTTATTATTTATTTTTTATTTATTCATCACTACCTCTAGTTGCTGAGTATCCAGAGCTAAATGCTGCAGCTTCTCAGCTGAATGAGGTACTCCTTGCCCTTGGGAGTGCATGATCAGATGGGAAGGTCAATTGAGGCTTCTCAGTTGCATAGACTTCTGAGCCAGAAAGCAGGGAGAAAGGACATCATGGGCAGAAGAAGTAGCTTGTTCCAGAGCATAGAGGCAAAAGATTCTTAATTTAATTCTTACAGTCCTGATCTTTATTCCACTTCTTTACCTCTGTGATTTCAATTTTGCAGCACTGGAACATCCAGACCAATAATTTTTTTTTAGGAAAATTGACGTCTTCTTTCATTTTTTTCCAATGATCTCCAAGTGACGAAGTGCACAAATTAAGGCAAAAGGTTAGAAAAGATAAAGAAGGGCAAGCACAAATATATTAAAGCCCAAGAAACCTGCACCTTTGAGAGTTAGCTATCTTCAGAGTTCAGAGTTAAAATGAAACAGTTTGCCAATCTAATTCATTTAGATAGCCCCAAGGCAAAAACCATGCCTACTCTGTGGCTTATGCAATGCTGCTTTGGCTGTCAACATTCAAATCATAAATAATAATAATGGTACACAAAAGCCAGAAAATGTAAAAGTAAAGGCTTTCATTGAAATGTTAAGTTATCCAGTTATAATATATAATATCTCTCAATATCTAGATAAACTTTCCAGGATTATTTTATTGTATGAAAAATGTGCAATATAATTAAGTTACCATTATAATGAGAATCTTAGATTCTCATAATTTGAGACTTTCTTAAGCATTGCAACTTAAAGCCTTCACATTGTATTAACAGGAAGTTTCATATTAGGGAATAAAAGACTATATAGTATATTGATAGGTAATGCTTTTCCCCCCTATGGAAACAATAGCTCATGCACTATGGGAACTGTTTTTCAGTAGAGGTCATAGATTTCCTTGATTACCTTCATACTTTCTCATCAGATCCATTTTCGGATCAGCAGCTTACTTGCCTCTTGGTATACTAATCACTTAGATGAATTTTACAAAAGAGACTTTATTCTCCAGGCAGCTTTGTATGGAGGGGGAAGATCCACGCCTAAAAGGATAGGGTTTAGGGATGTTTATGGGATACAGAAGCAGGATGACTTAAAGTGTGGGGAAAGGTGGTTGAAGGTCAAGTAATCAGTGATCTCCACATGTGTGATCAGCCTTCAAGTTTCTGAACATGGGACACATGTTCAGAAAATAGCAGCATTATTGTGGTGTGTGGGTGGAGTTTGGGCCCTTTGATGTCAAAAGATCACCATCAGACATCCACACAGGCCCATGCAAGGAGCCAGTGATTTCAGCAAAAATGGCCTTCAAGTTCCTGAAAAGTGACCTTCGCAACCATTAGCGTCATAACCCACATCTCAGAGGTGTTATTTACAGAAAAGCTAGAGGAAGGAGACTAATAATGTATATCTCAGCTGTGTGACTTTCAGGATAAAGTCAACTAAAAGCAAGTAACTGAGGGTGATCTTGGGAGCTCAGAGTCAAAGAGTGAAAAGTACATAATTGTTTATTATAAATGAGACCAGGCCAGCTGTGTCTGTTGGCTGATAATCATCAGAGTTAGGATTTTGACGTCCTATGGAGTCTTAGAGACTGAGGTATTACTCTTTTGATGGATACTTTCTTGGGAATGGATCGCAGGTCCCTTGAGCAATGCTTCTGATGTGCAAAAAGTACATCTTTACAGTTGTAAGCCTTTCTTTAGTAAATGTTCAGCAGATGGTAGAGACCCATTAAGCAAAGATTGGGTTTTACTCACTTTCTTATTCTGGAGTTGCAAGAAGGAGAAATTGCATTATCTGAAACAGAAAAGCTTATGATCCCATTTTTAAGCACACATATGGGATAGAATCCCCAGCCTCTAACTTATTGCTGGCCATATACATTACTACTGAATATAATATGTTTTCAAGTTCACTTAACTCTTCTAAAGTACTTTTACTTCAATCTAATAAATACTTATTGGCCACCTCTGAAATTCTTATATTTCTAATGTGAACATTTACTCATGTAGTAGGAATATTGCAAAATATATAGATAGAAGTATAGTTCTTCCCCTCCCCCACACACAGAATTACAATCTATAAGAATAATGGTTGATCTGACAAGGATTTAGCATGATAATGTACAACTAAAGAAGTATAATTCTGAACATTGATAGGAGAAATTATAGAAAAAGTTCAAAAGCAAATTCCTGGAAAAGAAAATAGTGAGGGTAATACTTTAAAAATAGATAGGATTTTTTTAAACCAGAATTTATTTAGCTAAATATACTAATCTTGAGTAAATTCAGCCTCAGTTTTACAGAAATAGAATTTTGATTTTCAAATCTCTACAGTTGCATGATGGCACATATGAAACTCTTACTATAGCTCACATTTTGGAGGACTTATTAAATAGCAACAATTGAAATATCATCTTTAAAGTATCTAGTAAAAGAAGAAAAGGAAACATTTACTTATGAATTTCACTTTTAAGCTACATTTCTAAAACAATATCCTAAGAATTATAAATCTACCAGGCTTCCAATGAGCAATTGGGCAATCACTTAACTACAAGCAGTGAAAATAAATGAGAGGAAGTTCAAAATCACTTTGGAAGAGAAGCAAACTGTTTCTGTGTTTCTAGATTTTTCAAAAGGACATGTTAAATAGTTACAATGAGAATTTTAGACTCACTAAAAACCTAACTGAAACATCAAAGAAGAAGTATGCCACATACTAATATTCAAATTCCTCTATAGAAATTTAAATTATAATCCTATCACAGTTCCATTTGAGCTCTTGTATAATCATTAGGTAATAGCAATAGGATGGAAGAGAAAATTTCCAAAATTATTTTACAAGAAAATAACTGCCTGTTGTGGTTCTGGATGATTTTAGTGAACTTGTTAACAATAAAAATACCATAATTATGCTACTTACAAATAGAATAAAATAGACACAATTAACCTATGAGATTCACATATTGATAGTCTACAATTATAAAACATTATCTCAAGAATTACAAATTGTATCATTCTCCATCTGAGTCATTGTAAAAGCACTTTATAGCAATACAATTAATAGAGAAAACATCAAAATTATTTTAGTCTCAGGGGAAGGAAAATACCTTGCTATATTGTTGGACCTTCAGAGGGATGCTTATGAAGGAAGAATCAATTTAGAGGGTATCTCACTTCTGTTTTCAAGTTGGGGACTGGGGAAGGGGGAGACGAAATCCAGAGCTTGGTGTAGAGATACTTCTTGTCAGGAGGGGACTGCTGGACCAGGAAAGTCCCTTGGTGAAGAGAATCCCTAGGGAGATTTGCTCTAGCTTTCTAGAACAGGGGAAGGAAAAAGCATTCTCTCATAAGGCAATGCCTCCCGGGAGCCCTCAGTCATATCTGATGGGAACACAAGGTGGAATTGGGGGGTGGCAGCAGGAGGCATCCCATTCAGATGGAAGGGGTGAACCAGAAGGTCCTCAGTGCCTGCCAGGACAGCAAGTTCCAGGGAGAGCTTTAAGCCTGCTCTTGTGGAGGACCCAGGTAGCCTGATGGAGGGATTCTGTTTCAGAGTCTTGACCCAAAAGGGTGGCATTTAAGGATGATACCATACCTGGATCCCTGTGATGTCACCACCGAATCCTCCTTCTTCTTTGAATAATCTGGTCCATATGTTCCCTGATGGTCCTCACAAGTGTCTGTCAAATACCCCACTTTCAACATCAGAGACATAGTGTGCTTTCTGAAATGTTTAAATTCTTCCACAGTAAATTTTGTCTGATGTATGCCTTTTCTCTTCTTAAGTTATTGAAATTTCTCTCAGCTGACAGAGCTCTCAAACTATTACCATGAGCTTTTCTTTCATGGGAAATAAGCTGGCTTTGATAATAGTGATTTATTTGACTTTTTTATGAAAGAATTTTGGCTAATAATTTTTACATGCCTGACTGATCTTGTCATCAGCTTTGGATAGACTCGCCTGTATTTTTATGGCTTGAACTAGTTCTAAATTGGATATTTGGTGAAAATTCATTTATTTTTTTCCTCTGTTTTTTTTTCCTTTTCATGCAGTTGAAAAAAGAGTCTACCTAGTGAAGTTTTTTTTATCTCCCTTTCTGTTTTGTTTTTCTTTCTTTGTTTGTTTGTTAGTATTTTGGGTTTTTTTTGCCCTAACTATGGGGAAGCTTTCTCACTTTAGAGACTTCTAACATGATATTTAAGTGCATCAAATTATTTTATTGTCTTCAGTTAATTGAGTACACATTTGGTTTCTTTTTTATTTTCTGAATGTGTATTTGACTCAGCCATATCACTTGGGTCTTCAGAACTCCTTTGGATTCTCATTATGAGAGGTCTCTGTTCTTTAATTCATTTGTCATATCCAATTCCACATTTCCACCATCGATAGTGTCTCTCGGAGAACAGTAGCTCAGTCTCTCACCTTTGGCAAGAGGTCTTCTAGAAATTTCCTTAACTTTGTCATTAAGCTTATCCCATAAACACTTCCATGTTTCCTGTTAGTTCATTCTGTTTAATGTGTTCATTCACTCCTCCTTTCCATTCCTCATGCTCTATAGAAATCAGCCTCTTACTTCCTTAAAGGGTGAAATTTTCATGCACACAGTATCTTTCAGTGCTTTCTGAAGTTGTTCTACATTTTTCTGATGTGTTTTGAAAGCTATTTTAGTTACAGCTACTTGAAATTGGATGTGTGTTGATGCATCTTCTGAAGACTAAATCTTTCTTGTAATTTCAGGCATCAGCAACATCATTCTAAATATTTAGATTTCTCTGCTCGAAGTCCTTTTCTAAAACCTCTATTTTAAACTCAAGTAAAGACCTGGAGCCTTAAAGCTTTTTAATAAGGACACCCAGTTTCATGTTTTGTTGTGTTGTGTTGTTTTCAAATACTTTGTTCTTGGGTCTGACTTCCATTTAAGTTGATTCGAGGTCTCCAGTGTCTTTTTTCAATGAGGCTAAGCCTCTCAAGGATTTAACCTCTCGTCTGAAGGGAAGGCATTCTAGTAACCTATCCTGCTTGCATAGAGCAGACTTGAAATGATTATAGTATTAAAATATTCTGCCCTGACTATCAGTGCCACCATTCCCATAGCAGTCCACGGAGCTCTAGGCCTGGTCTGGGGACCCTGACAACATACCTCCTGACACACATCTTCAGAGCCAGTACAGTGGAGGGGTTCCTCCATGGCCCCAGAGACCACTGCTGACCCACTGCTAGAGCCAGCTTTTCAGACTTCAGACAACCACAACAGATTGCAGAGGACACCGGTGAGCATTTACACCCAGAACAAAACCAGTGGGGGGAAAACAGCAAAGACCTCAGGGAGGTGGGTGGAGGACAGTTCTTCCCAACCTTCCTCACAACACAAAATACATAGATGATTATACCCCATGATTCTGGGATTTGACCTGAAGCTACTCAAGGGCTGTGGCTACCCCAGCCCTGCCTGACTGCCTCAAGAACTGAGGGTATCAGTGCCAGCCCAGAGCCCTTTCGGTGTTCGCAAATTGCCTAGCTCTGCAGTGGAGGTTTTGCAGGCCCATGACCCTGATCTGTTCTTTTCATTTTCTTGAATAACCACTACATCCCTCAGCCCTAGAGACCTCATCCTGACCACAGAAGCCACAGAAAGATGGACTGTCACATCCTTGATTTGTGTCTGTCCTGCCTTGAAAAGTGCAAGAGAACTCCTGGTAGGTGTTGGCTTTTTTCACTAATTTCACCTTAAAAAACTAGGGAAGAAGAAGGAAATAGCGTTTTTATAATCCACTGATTTCTCAAATGTGCAGTCCAACTGTGAGCAAGAAAAGCCTGAATTTCAGACTCTTTTTGCTTAGGGTGAAATGTTTGGTGACCTGGAAGTCTTCGCAATGATCATTTTGGAGGGAGGGGTAGGAGCTCTGGGTCACCTGAGTTCAGATGAGCTGTGCTAAGATGAAGATATTTATATAAAATGGATTGGAGTGGAGGCTGTCCCTAGGCATATAATGCCCAAAATTTAGGGGACACTTTTAAATCCTTTGTGGGGTTCCAATTTCTTGACATGGGTTAGCTCAGAACAGCATTATGAAGTAGATGCTTCTGTTTTTAGCTCTTACAGATTAACGAAGGCATTATTAGGTTCTAGAACCTGCCAAAAGTTTGTACAAGTAGTAGGCACTTCAATTCCAACCAGATTTTTAAAAAAATATTTTTAATTGTAGATGGACACAATACCTTTATTTTGTTTATTTAGTTTTTTTATGTGGTGTTGGGGATCGAACCCAGGGCTTCACCCATGCTAGGCAAGCAAGCACTCTACCACCGAGTCATGTCCCAGCCCCCAACCAAATTTTTATTACACAAAATATGGTAAAATGAGTGAGGAAGTATTCCAAATAACAGTGAGCAGACAACTGGGCTTGTAAAGGACTGTATGTTAGATGTCACATCCGAACATCAGAGAATAGTAGGAAGATAATTTGGAGTCATCATTTGTAGCAGATCCTGGGTAGCAGAGTCTAAATACATAAATGAATGAAAAGAAAGAGTCACTTAATTCTTCAGGTCAGGGCTATGCAAACTGCTCCTCTAACCCCAAATGTTTCTGAATATTTGTGTAGTGTTGGGCGAAAGGGGTTAGTAAAAGGCCAATCAGTTGGATTCTAGATTCTCCACCCATATCTCACTTTAAGCAGATAATTTTTACATTCATCTGTATTATAGTTTAATACAATGCTTATTTTGAAGAAAGGGTTCTATTGCTTAAATATAAAAAATTTAGCTACTGTTTTAAACAATGAAAAGCCATTTGAGAGAGAAATAACATGGGCAAGGGTGAGCTGTAGTAAGATGAAGGTATTCCTGTAAGATGGATTGGAGTGGAATGTAAGCAAAGGTAGAGCAATCAGAAAGATGACTTTGATACTGATAAGATAATAGCTTTCATAATTCTGTATTTTTAATTGTTCGTTTTATCAACAAAGACTTAGACATTTTGAAGTGTTACTTCCAAAAAGCAACTGTAGTTTTGTGAATTTGTTAATGCAACATTATTGCTTCCTTATGATTTTCTTTCCATAAATAAATGGGCCTCCTCCTTGGTTCTTCAAACGGGATCCTGGTTTAAGTGAAATTCTCTTTGAATGCAAAATTGGGTCATTTTAGCTTTGCAATAGGTTCCAGTTTTCTGATTCAGATGAAAGTAAAAAGGGGAATCGTTCTCGCTGTAGGAATTATGTGAGTCACTCGGGCTTTCAAAGCTGTAAGTTCCCAGGAGATGAGAGTGAGACTGGCCACCTAGCTCTGTCTAGTGGCCACCTGTTCTGCTCCATGTCAGCTCAGCTCCTAACTCTGACACTCTGCAGCTTCCTCCCAGTGGAGTCTGTATGGTCTTCTGTGTAGGACTTGCCAAGAGAGAAGAAAAAGTGGCAGGGCCTGAAGAACGAAGAGTCCTCCCATGTTTCGGGGAAGGAGTGAATCTGATGTCGAACTAGCATGTGTTTGATTTTATGCTTGAGGATAACATGCCATAAACACACCCAGTAACAATACCTGTCACTTCTCCTACCAGTTGCTCCAACAGTTTCCATCACCTCTGGGTCAGTTGTCCAGGGTTAGCATAAAATGCCACCTGCATCACCCAGAACCCTTTTTGTATCCTAGGGACCTCATCTATAGAACCTATTATTTCAAAGGAAAGACTACCCAACTTGGAATATAGAAAACATCTCTCATCACCATATTCACTTTTGTGACAATCTTTATTGCATCCCAGGTACTATTATAGGTACTGAAGTTTCAGAATTAGCAAAACAAAAGTCTCTATCCACCCAACACCACATTCTGGTGCAGAGAAATTGACAAAATAAATGAGTAAAATCATAGTGTGTTAGAAAATTATAATTGCTATCAAAATAATGCAGGAAAATGGAATTGTTCAAGGCACTGCAAATGTAAATAGAGTGTTCAGGGAAGGCTGTAGACACAAACTAGGTCTGCCTGAGCTGAAGAAATAGCAAAAACAAAAGGGAGGAGAATGGCTTCAGTGTTCAGGGGACGGCAGAGGACCAGAAAAGCTGAAGTACAGAGAACTGGGGAAAGAGGCAGAAAGGTCACAGGAGATTTAGGGGAACAAATCTGGAAGAACCTACAAGGCCCTTGTACAGACCCTCACTCTTCATGAATTGGGGACATGCCACCAGAGGGCACTGGCAAGGGGAACGCGTTTGCCATACTGACTTCCTGGATGGCTGACTGTGGTTGCTGGAGTAGCTGTGCTGAGAATAGGAAAAAGGGGGAAAGAGAGGAACCAGGGAGATCAGCCATGCAGCAATCATGATGATCCAAATGGAACTGTCTTCAGGAGAGATGGTGAGAGGTGAATGGGCGCTGGTGGGGCTTGGCCATAAGACAAGGATGATGTCTCTGGTGCTTCTAGCTGGAGTGGCGGGGAGGATGGAGTCGCCATTAGCTAAGGTGGGGAAGCTGCAGGGGAGCAGGTTTGGAGAGGAAAGAACAGAGAAACTCACAATATCTTTTGCTGCTTGTCCTTTGTATCACCATGAAAAAAAGTGAAAAAAAAAACCCATAAAGCACATTTATGAAGAATATGTGTGTATATATGCATATATGTGTGTGTGTGTGTATGTACCTATATACATTTGATTGTTGATTATTTCAATATTATGAATAATATAGGGGCTACAGGTGTAGCTCAGTGGTAGAGTGCTTGCCTCGAATGTACAAGGGTGGGTTTGATCCCCAGCACCACAATAAATAAATAGATAGATAGTATTATAAGACAGGCAGGTCATCAGATTATTTGGGAGGAAATCTTTTATTCACCATTATGACTTCAGAATCTAAGATGAGTACTCAGTGGATATTCCACCAAGTTTCTCACCAAGGAGACTCACATCTACATAAGTTTGTTCTTAAATTGCTCTTGCTTTTATGGGTATTTACAAATTGAAGGATTGTATTTATCCCAGCCAAAAACTTTGTTCCATCCAAATGATTATGTTTTATTCATCTAAAAAAGCAACCACAGACTCAGCCCAAACAGACTTGATGCCTCCCATCAAGCTAATCATTAAACACAGTCAATCCTTCCCCTCCTAACCAGCCGACATACTGTGAAAATAAACTGGCTACCCCAGGAAATAAGGAGGGTGGCGCTGTGCACACTTGAAGGGGAGGGAGTGGACTCCCTGTGTCCCTGTGGGCAGGGGTTAGTGTCCTTGTCCTTTCCTGTTGTGCCACAGGTTTATGGCTCTGACCATGTCCATTTTTTTTCTTTAAAAGAAAACCAAAAGTGTTCATTTTCAAGATTACTTTTTTAAAACTGCCTATGAACATCTTCAACTATTCTTTGTGTACAAAAAGTCATATAATACCATTTATACAAAGAACTTGTAGATGTTTCTGATTAATCTCATTTTCTCTCTAAAACACACACCTGATGTCTGCTGCATAGGAAAAAAATGCATTTTAGATCTCTTCTTCATACTGCTGCTGCTTAAAAAATGAAAAGAAACCTTACTTTATTCCATATATCATCCAACTAGAGAAAGTATGATTTTGCCAATTCTCAAAAAAAAAACTTCAAGGGAATAATGACAACAGCTAGAAAGAACACTCTCTAAAGCACCTCTGGGTCCATTATCAAGTGCAGTTTTTTAACCACTGTCTTGATTGTGTAGATGGAAAATCAAGAGCTTGAATTTAATTCTGAATGAAAGGTTTAGGGAGCAGTATTTTGTAGTATTATGTTTTATTTAGTAGTTTGCCTGACATATGGACAGTTCCTTGTGTGTTTTATTAGTGCATTATAAGTATACTATGATGGTGGAGTTCATTATCACTAAGTCATAAATGCATGTAACCTAGCTTGCTCATCCTCAATCCACAGTTCTTCTCCTTTTTCCCTCTCTTCTCTCCTCCAAACCCCTTCCTCTGAAATTTTCTCAATCTTGGAAATCATAAGTACTAGATTTTTTTCAGTCCTCCTCTGTTTTTTATTTATTTTGTTGTTTTTGAGGGTTTTGTTTTGTTTTCCTTTCTGCTTATGATATTGAAGTAGAATAACAACAACAAAATAGGTTTTAGAGCCAGATATTTGGATTCTATTTCTTCCACTTAATTATGTGTGTGTGTGTGTGTGTGTGTGCGCGCGCACGTGCATGCATGAGAGAGAGAGAGAGACAGCAAAGAGAAACTGTAGATAAGCTATCTAAATTCTCCATGTCTTGGTCTGATTGAATTGGAGTAAATCACATTGTATGTGTATATGTGTATAAATGTATACACATTATTGTATATATGAATATATCACAATGAACCCCACTACCATGTATAGTTTTAACACTAATTAAAACATAAAGGGGTGGGGATAATAATAATAATTATGTCCTAGGATCAGCTAGGTTAGCTTGTGGAAATCCTGATGCATAATAAGCTGTCTCCTCCTAAACCCTGAATGTTAGAAGACCTCAGGGATTAGTTCTGAGCCCTTTTATCTGCCCACATTCTCTCTAAGTGGGCACATCCATTATTGTGGCTTTAAGTCTTATTCATCTATCCATCCGCCTTCACCTCTAATTTATATCTTTGGTCCACTTAGCATAGATGTTTCAGAGCATCTCAAAATTTGCATGTATCTCTTATTCCCCAAGGCTTTCCTTCCTCCACTCTTCTCTATGTCAGTGGTAGACACCACCATCTCTCTCGTTAAGACAGAAACCTGGGAATTATTTGTGATGTGTCTTTCCCATCTTTCTGAAATGTAACCCACTATGAAATTCGTCTTCCTCTATATCCAGCGTATATCTCCAATCTCCCTCTCTCTCAAATATATCTCCTCCCCCCAACCTCTCCTCCCTTTCCTTATAATTTCTACCCTGCACGGCAGCCATGCCGATCCTTGGGAGATGTAAACCAGGTGTCACCCCCTTACTGAAAATTCCTCAGTGAAGTCTTGTTGCACTTGGAACCTAAACTTCATAACCTTTAGAATCTTCCCATCAGAGATTCCTTGTGATCATAAACTACCCACTGCCATTCCATGTTCACTGACTTCATATTCAGGATTCCCAAGACCACTCTCAGGTTCAAAGATTCACCAGAAGGACTTAAAAAAACTCAGAAAACCTGCTATAGTTATGGCTTATTGTGACAAAAGGATGCAGATTAAAATCAACAAAGGAAAAAGTCACATAGGTCAGAGTCCAGGAAAAACCAACCATAAGGGTCCAGGTGCTCTCTCCTGGGAGATTCCTGTGAATAGCCCTTCATTCTTCTAATGATGATGTGGGTGACAACACCTAGAGTATTGCCAACCAGGAAGCTCACTCAAGCCTCGGTGTCCAAGGTTTTCATTGGGGATCAGTCACATAGACATGGAGTACGCATGCAGCTGACCTTAGTTAGTCTGTAACCTCTTCAGAGTCAAGGTGACACCACATGTCCCAGAGCCCCTACCAAAAATCACATAGCTAGCAGAAACACTCTGGTGTGGACCATGGTCCCAGTAGACAAAACCACTGTTTTGAGGCAGGGTATTCCAAATTAGATGTTATTTCTTAGGAATTGGTCAAAGACTAGAGTGTTCTTTGGAATGTACAAGCATTGGACAACATAGGCCTGCTGAGTTAATCCTTTATCGCACATTGATCATTTGGAAGTTTCTAGAGCAGGCCAAGCCTTGTCCCTCCTTGGGCCTTTTTCCCTGGTCTCCTCCTCATTTCTCTGGTCTTACTTTAAATGTCACCATATCAGAGAGGCCTTTCCTGACTACATGATGCATGTAGGTCCATTCCCTTTATTATTCTCCATCACAGAACCCTGGACCAATATTTTTAAATACTTATCTCAAGTCATTATTGTGTTTTTTTGTTCTTAGTCACTTATTCATCTGTCTCCCCAACTTGAAGATACACACAGACAGGTACCATGTTTGTCTTGTGCCACAGACATTATCTGAGATGTAGTTGGTACTCAAAGGACATTTTTTAAAATTTTGTTCTTTTTAGTTATACATGGCAGTAGAATATATTTTGACATATCTACATACATGGAGTATAACTTCCCATTCTTTCGGTTGTACGTGATGTGTATTTACACTGGTCACGTATTCATACATGGACATAGGAAAGCTATGTCCAATTCATTTACTGTATTTCCCATTCCCATCCCACTGCTCCTTCCCCCCATACCCCGCCCTGTCCAATCCAGTGAACTTCCACTCTCCCCCTACGCCTACCTATTGTGAGTCAGTATCCACATATCAGAGAGAACTGGCTTATTTCACTTAGCATGATAGTCTCCATTTCCACCCATTTACCAACAAATGCCATAATTTCATTCTTCTTTATGACTGAGTGATAGTCCATTGTATATATGTACACATTTTATTTATTCATTCATCTGTTGAAGGGCACCTAGGTTGGTTCCATAGCTCAAAAGACATTTTTAAATGATGGGAGCTGAGATTTTATTGTTTGTTTCCTTAGGTTTTATTTGTAATCTTAAGGAATTATTTAGAAATCATTCTAGTTTGACAATTGAAGAGGAGGATAATCTGTTTGCTACACCTGTAACCTCTTGGGTTGATTAAACTCATCTGGCTGGTGAGGGCAATTTCCAATTTTTTTCCAGCCCTCCAGGTGTGCCTTTGTGAAGCTGTTCACTTCATGAAGTAATGACAGAAGTAGGTAGAAAGACATTTGTTCCTTATAGCTCCTTACCAGTATTACCACCACAGATCAAGATCCTTTATAGATTGGGTTTCTATTTTTGCCATAAATTGCATGTATGTGACATTTGCATTTTAGCTGACCAGTGCTATTCAGTGAACTTGGTAGAATTAATGTATCATAGCTCAGGAAAACTTTGAAGTATGTCTAACATCTTATTTTGAATTTAAATAATATATTTGACTGATAAAGGTTCTAAAAATACCTAAATAAAATACATATCTTTCTCTATTTAAAGAAGTCTGACAGAGAGGAAAGACATAAATACATCCAAAAGATTCTGATTCATAATGATGTGTATATTTTGGAAATGCTACTATAATAAACAGAAACTTCTCTCAGTTTTGAGGTTTTGGGGAAAAAAAAGTCTAATTGCCCATGGCAATTTTCAGAAAATTTATTCTTTCATAGTAATGAAATCATATGATGTGCATTTCATTCAGATTTTGTACAAGAATTTGAGAGAATGGAGTGCTTTTAAATAAGGCACAGTTGTAAAAAGCCTTCTGTGATTTCACATTTTCTATTTTAGTACAAAACTCTTGTCTTGTCATTCAAGGTCCTAGAGAGTTTGGAAGCAGCTTATGTCATAGCTTTATCTTCAAGTCTCTGTAATGACTCTGTGCTGGCCTCATCGTGCTGCCATCAAATAGTGTCTCTTCTAATTGAAGACTCCATGGTTGAGAATGATTCCCTAAATATGTGAACAGACACAAGTGTACCTTAGTGCTGATGGGCATCCTACAGGGAGCACTGTGCATGAGGGGAACTGGGCTCTGGTCTTAGTCCCTCCTGATTTGCTGGACCACTTGACTACAACTATCTGAGCCTCGGTTTCCTCCCTCATAAGAACATTGAACAGGATGATCTCTAAATTGCTTCCAGCTCTAAAAGCCTGGGTTCTATCTTCCTTGTGTTGACTGTCCAGAGGACTCCATGCATTAGTAAGAGATTAGATTGCATTTAACCACCCAAGAGGACAGTTCAGGCTGATCCAAGGTGAGTAACCAGTGAACTGCTTCCAATGCCCGGTCACTGTTTTTAGTGATAAATCCGTTTGAGCTTCTCATTAGTCTAGTGGTACCTTCAGTGCTTAATTACTACAGCAAGCATCTCTTCCCTTGGTAAAACTGAGATTTGGAATAAATTCATTCTAATAGAAAATTTGGGGGATATTTTGAGAACCACCATTTACTTTAGAATATATAAGCTTTGCATAGACTTGCCGGTTTCCTATGAAGAGGTCTTAATGTCCAAGATGCTGGGCTGTTCCTCTCTTACCCACAGTCCCCTCTTTTTCAGAGCCTCTCTGCCATTCTCCCAATTAGTATCTTTATTCTCTCTCACCTGGACAATTTCCATAGATTTCTCTGCCCACCTCTTCTCCCTATGCAAGGTAGTTCTACACAATACTGTCAGATTAATCCTTCTCAAACAGAAGTGTCTATGAAATAAATACAAACTCTCCAGCTTTCTATTCAGGACCATAAACAATGTACATCCCACCTTCCTTGAAGTATATCTTCCACCAATTATCCACAGCAAGATTGGATCAGCCTTTGGCTCTAATCACATTCAGTCTCATCTACCTCTATCCATACAATATTGCCATTGGTTTTTAAAGACCTACAAGTCCTGAAAGGTTACCTCTCCCAAAACACCCAAGATGTGTTAGCTATCCCAAAAAGCCTTAATTAATTCCAACTCCAAATGGATGTGTTCTTGTTTTTTTCTTTAAGTTATTCTATTATTCTAGGTATCTTTCCAACTTGACTTAATATTCTGTCTTCTGTTCTTTTGTTCCTAAAATAATATAGCTGTGGCATTCCAGTGCTGAATGGAACCTTAATGCACATTCTTCTTTGGAAGATGTTTTATGCATCCTTTAGAATTATAAACAGGGCTGGAATTGGTTTTTCTTCTACCCCATGGCTTTCATGGGAGATGAACATTGCTAAGTTCACACTCTTGTGTTTTGCATGAAAGACATGCACATTTTATTTTTGTTGGACAAAAGTGGATGAAGTCATTCTAACACAGGACAGTGACTAGAGATATAGAAAAATCACAAAATATACCCTCTTCTTATGTTAATACTGTTGCAGATTGCTACCATGTTGAGTATGACAGCCAGCAGAATCTTTCTTCTTTCATTAATTTACTCATCCGGCATTTATTGAGAACAGCTACTCTGCCTTAGGCATTGTGTTAGATTGTTATTGCCCTGGAGTGCACACAAATGAGCAAGCTGTTTGTTAAGCGACTGTGATTGGGCCAAAGTGAAAAAGAGACCCACTCTAAACACTGTGATAAGGAAAATTCCTTCACAGCCTAAGTATATGAAGGGGGTGTGGTGGACTGCTAGCATTAATGGCTCCATCTTGTGCCATCTTGTGTTTCCAGTTTCTTTTTCAATGTGGCTTTTTTGTTCCTCCTTTCAAAAGGTGTAGTGTATCTCACTCCCCCTTGATTCTTATTTCACCTCTTTGACTTACCTTGGCTAGTATGTTAGTAAGTATGTCAGGGGCAAAGGATTGAAAATGCATTTACCTGTCTGTGTGTCATCTCTTACTTCATTGCCATGATCACAAGAGCACATCTATGCTAGACTGCTAAGGATAAGGCAGTGCTGAAATCCCTGTATCTTTTGAGTTGCAGCTGTCCTGGGTCAGACAAGAATCAGCTGACACCTGGATATGTGAGCAAGCCCAGCCCTGCCTAGCAAAGCCCAAGCCAGATCAGTCTCTGCAGACTCATGAGCTAAATAAATGGATATTACTTTTCATTGAGGTTGAATGGTTATTTGCTGTACAACATTATTGTGGCAATAGATAACTGATACACTGAAAGAAAAGATAAATCGTCTATCTTGTATGTTCCTTAGCAAGGAAGTAACGAGTATTTCATATATAGTTGTTTCCTACAGGGCTAGCTGTATAAGGGTGGCTAGATCCAATATTTATTAAATAATCTAAGGTCTTCTAGAAAGTTTATTTTGCTACAAAATTATTGTTTTAATTGAGTTAAATGAATTAGAAAAGTACTAAGGGCAGTTTGGGGTCCTAAGGAATTTCTCTGTTTAGACTCATAAAAAAAGATAATACTCAACTAACTCATTTCCCTCAAACTCATTAGCATAGACATTTCCACCACAGTTGCAGCAAATTAACATGGGCTGCTTCTCTACACTGGTGATTATCAATATGGTAACACATCCTGAATTATGGATGGCTTTAATAAAATTTGACAAGGGCACATTGCTTTTTGAGAGACAACTCTAGGGGCATCAGGAGGCTCTGGACCACTGTGATAAATTAAGATCATTGTATTTTTTGTCATAATTGCTCCTATTACCATGCACTAATAGAATCTATAGTGAAAGGTCAGTTGGTGAAGTCTTTCCCTTTTTTGTTGTTGTTTTTGGTACCAGAGGTTGAACCCAAAGGTTTTAACCACTGAGCCATACCCTCATTCCTTTTTTAATTTTTACTTTTTATTTTGAGACAGGGTCTAACCAAGTTACTTGGGACCTCACTAAGATACTGAGGCTGGTTTTGAACTTGGAATTCTCCTGTCTCACCCTCCGCAGTTGCTGGGATTACAGGCATGAGCCATTGCACCTGGCTACATCTCTCAAATTTAACAAAAAGTCTCTCTTTTTATTTAGAGGCAACTCTTTCTGAAGTTTCTATAGTCTTCTGTTTATAGTTAAGGTTTTTGCCTCAAATGCTCATTACTTTAGGAGAATAAATCTCAACATCAAGTATAATCTCCCTAGCTCCTACTTACAGTGTCTTATGACCATTAAAAATACTTTGCGGGGGTGGGGGGTGATGGTGGCTCGGGTTATGGCTCAGTGGCAGAGCACTTGACTCGCACATGTGAAGCACTGGGTTCAATCCCCAGCACCATATAAAAATAAATAAACAAAATACAGATATTGTGTCCATCTATAACTAAACTTAAAAAACCACTTTGTGTTCTTATTACTTTTATCATACATAGTGTGATTGATCCATTGCCATTCAAAAATAATTGGTAGCATTATCAAGAGAAACAGAAAATAACAAGTGTTGTGAAGATGTGTAGAAGCTAGAATTCTTATGCATTGTTTATAAAGAATGTTAAATGGGGGGCTGGGGATGTGGCTCACGCGGTAGCGTGCTCGCCTTGTATGTCTGTGGCCCGGGTTCGATCCTCAGCACCACATAAAAACAGGGATGTTGTGTCCGCCGAAAACTACCAAAATAAATATTAAAAAAAAAATTCTCTCTCTCTCTCACTCTCTCTTTAAAAAAAAAAAAAGAATGTTAAATGGTGTAGGTGCCTTGAAAAACAGTATCGTGGGTCCTCAAAAAGTTAACCATACAACCAACATGTGATCCAGCAATTCCATCTCTGGGTATAAATCTCAAAGAGTTGAAAGTAGAGACTACTCTAACAGATAAGTGTACACCAATGTTCTAACAATAGAATCCACAATAGCCAAAAGGTAAAAATGGCTCAGGTGTTCACCAGCAAATGAATGTATGAGCAAAACGTGATATAAACATTCAATAGAGGGGCTAGGATATAGCTCAGTTCATAGAGTTTTGCCTTGCATGCACAAGGCCCTGAGTTCAATCCCCAGTAACACACACACAAAAAAAAATTCAATAGAATATTTTTCAGACTTAAAATGTCATAAAATTCTGATATGTGCTACAACATGGGTGAGCCCTAAAAACACGCAAAGCAAAATAACCAAGACACAAAAGGACAAATGTTGTGTATTTCTACTTGAATGAGGCTCTTAGAATACTCAAAGTCATAGAGACAAATAAGTAGAAAAGTTGTTACCAGGGGCTGGAGGAGATGGGAATGGGGAATTATTTTAAGTAGTATAGGGTTTCAGTTTGGAAAGATGAAAAATATATGGAAATGGGTAGGATGATGGTTTCCAAACAGTGTTAATGTACTTGATAACACTGAACTAGATGTATGGAACTCAGCTCCTCGATTTCAATCCCCAGCATGGCTCCCCGCCCCCCAGCTCCTTTCTCTTTGCTCCACTAATCTCTCTTCAATCCATGTGCAGTTTACTTCTGAAAGGTCTTTTTTTTTGTAAAAGTATTAAACATCTTAGAATTTAAAAGTGTCAGTTCTTTTTCACTAAAACTTTCTTATTTTCCTACATTTGGTTTATAAAACATCACTTACATTAACAATATTTTAAGATATGGATTCTATCAAAGATCACTTAGGTTTTGGAAAAGCATAATGGCATTTTGAATTTAGTTATTTTGTATTTGCAACTTTAGGCTCTTGTACACTATTTAGGGTACAGTAGACTTTTATATACATAATCTGTCATTGATCAGCACCATTGGCTTATTAGGTTAAAAATATATAAAAAGATGCCCCACAAATATCATCATGAGAAAGATTATAATTCTCTTTTATTAATAAGCGCAATGTAAAATTATATTCTTAAATCCCTAGTCATGGATTTATACCATTTGTTCTTGTAGCACTAATATTTGGCATATATTAAATATTTAATACATGTTCTACATGAACAGAACAAACCCTAAAATCTGACTCCCAGAGAAAGAAAGACTGAAAACTACTAGAGTGTAGCTATGAAACTCTGCTTGTAGCAGAAAGTCTTAAGAGTAAGATTGAATTGTTGGAAGCATTGTCAAAAAAGTTTATTTCTTGCTGCTGCAATGCATTCGATGAAGTCCTATCAAATTTAAAAAAAGGATTTTTTCCCCTGTGAAAAAGTTTTAAAAAATGATATTATGTAGGGTTGAGAAGTAAAACAACAAAAGTAACTGCTATGGTTTCACTTTGCTGGAGGGGTTGACTTCTATTTGTCTTTCCGTCATTCCCTTTGCTTACACACAACTGAATGTAGCAGTGACTAATGGGGCTGCTACGGGCGGTCAACGCAATTTGGAAGACAGCAATAGGAAGGGGGAAAAAAAAGGTTTGTTTGTATCACAAAGCTAGGTAGTGTATCTAGGTACTTTGAGAGAAAAAAAAACTTAATAAAAAGTGTTTAAATATCTTTGCCAAGAACTTTTCTAAATCAAAGCTTTTATGTTTATGAGCTTCCTGATGGAAGAAATGAGCAGCAGTCGTTTGCTCAATTTGTTTCAAAGCAATATTGGAAAAAAATGAACAAAATATGCAATAAGAAAAAAATCTGTGCCAGTCCCCAGGGTAAGGACTAGCTGACAATATAATGGATGTTTTCCATTTCTCTGTGTCTAGAGTTCTAGGTGGTTGCAAGCCATATATTACCCTTGGTCCACTCCTACCATTTTTCCTGACATTAATGGGAGGCTCATTGCAGAAACAAGCAGTTTCTTATTTTAATATGTGGAATGAGATCATTCTATCTGGTATGAGAGCTTCATTGTCCCACTTTATACACTCAAGTAAGACAGAAATACTAATAGCAATTATGTGAGTACATTGGAGAAAAATTGAGACTAGGGAAATTGTAACATTGGAAACATTCACTTGAAGACAGGGATGTTTGCAGGAAACAGAAAAAAAAATTGCAAAGTGGAGTTGCTGCATTGTTTTTGTTCACATCACCTGCCTCTCTCCCTCCCCAACCTAGTCTTCATTTAACTTCTTCAGATTCTTCAGATTAATTCTGCAAATTATGATGAAATGACAATATTGTCTTTGCCAAGGTCTCCGTTGCAAAGTCAGGTGCAGTGATTGCTGATCGTGAAAAGCTTGAGAAACAGTTTATTTAAAACCTAAAGAAATGAGTCCAATGAGCAACGTGCAGTCACCTAAATTCCCATGGACAATATAATTGTTTTACCTTTAATCTGTGATTATTAACATTTACAGGTAATATTTCTTCTCTCCCCAAAACATCACGGAATGTTATAGTTTGGATCTGAAATATCCCTCTAGTAAGCTCATATATTGGAAGAATGGTCCCCAGTGCAACAAGGTTCAGAGATGTGGCTTTTAGGCAATAATGGCATCATAATGAATCTGACCTCATCAAATGGAAATCCTTCAAATGGATTAATCCATTGATAGCTGAATGTACTTTTGGAGGTTAGGCCACACTGGAGGAAGTAGATTACTTGGAGCAAGTCCTGGAATGGTTTAAACTTTCCCATGGCTCCCTTTCTCTCTCTCTCTCTCTCTCTCTCTCTCTCTCTCTCTCTCTCTCTCTCTCTCTCTTTCTCCCCTTGCCATGAGCTTAGTACCTTTCTTTGGCCACACCCTTCTACCATGATGTTTCTGCAATGGAGATAGCTGAACATGGACCAAGACCTCTGAAACCATGAGACAAAATAATATCTTTCCACCTGTGAGTTGTTCTTAACAGAGACCTTGGCTCCGACAATGAAACGTTGACTAATACCTACTGTAATCCTTATGGCTGAATGAGAGTTTGTCTCTGACCTTCTCTCTGGTTCCTATATTCTTATTGTCACAATTTTCTCCTCCCATTTTCTGATGTCTGCATGTCCATTAATCTACCATCCACCACTGAAACACAGGCACATATACAGGGAGAACTCCTGTAAAGGTTGGAGTTATGCTGCCACAAGCCATGGAACTACATGAAGCTAGAAGAAAGGTCTGGAACAGATAATTTCACAGTAACTACAGAGGGAACTTACCCCTACCAACAACTTGATCTTACACTTCCAGCTTCCAGCACTGTGAGACAATAATTTCTGTTGTTTAAGTCACTTGGAGTGTGACATTTGGTTACAGCTATGCTACGGACTTTACACGGACCCCATCCTCTCTCACTGCCACCCTACTGTCCTCTCCAGGGTTCTGAAAATTTCCCCTCCATGTGGATCAATTCTGTCAGCACATAAGCATGGCGTAAGCCCCCTCCAGTTATGACCCTATTTCCTTATCCCCTTATATAGCAAATTAATGAAGAAATTGTTTACATTGCTAGTTCTACTCTCCCCCGCCCCATTCCCTTTGGAACTAACTCCAATCAGGTTTTGATCAGAACTTCCCTTGACCTCCACACTGCCAAATCTAGTGCATGTATCTCAGTATTTATTTTACTCCATCTATCAGCAGTATTGGTTTGACTTCTAGGACAGCATTCTCTAAGTGCTTCTCATAATTCACTGTCTACTCTTTTGCAGACTCCTTTGCTAGTAAATCCCCTTTTGCTTCCCTTAAATAGTTGTGTTTCATTTATGTCCCAGTAAAACTTTTATTTACAAAATAAAGGGGAGTGCATGATGTCTCACTGTCCAGGCCTATTAGCATGTTCGGAATCTATATTCATTCTTAGATGAACTCCTCCAGTCCTCCTGGCTTTAAATAAAATACACTATGCCAAGGCTTCCAAATTTATCTCTAGCTTGAACCTCGCCCTTGAATTCAGGAATCGTCTATCTAGCTACTACTAGGTATCTCTAAGGAAATGTTAGATAAGCATCTCACACTGACCTATCTCCTCCAAGTCTGTTCTTCCTTGGTTTCACAAATGGCAAATGCATTCTTCCTGATGTATGAATGAAAAATTTGGAAATATTCTTAATTATTCTCTTTTTCTTGAACACCCCATCCACTGTATGAGAAGATCTTAATGCCTCTTACCTTGTAACATTTGGAACCCAACTAATTCTAACTACCTCCTCTGTCTTTTCACACTATTTCTTAAATGTTGGGTGTCCCTCTGATTCCATTATCTCTGATGTTGTTTATTGCATGTCTAATTAAAGCTATATTCCATTATTGATTGGTGTATAGTTTTCTCTCCATGTAACTGTCTGGGTGGTTCTTTCAAAACAAGATAGATCACATCACCATCTTCAGTGGTTCCCATTTCACTTCCATCTCACTTCCTTCCAAGAGCCTTATCAAGTTCTCATAGAGTCCTACAGGCTGGGTGTGATTTGTTCTTCCCTCTTTCCATTCCATCCACTGAAGACTCCTTGCTTCCCAACATTCCCTCCCCAAGCATTCCAAGCATGATCCTGTCTTAGGGACTTGGCACTTGCAGTTCTTTCTGCTGTTGATGCTTTCCCGCCAGGAGACTCTGTGGCTCACTTCCTCACTCCTTCCACTCTGTATTCATTTGTCATCTTGCCAGAAAGACTTCCAATTCTTGCCCATCATTCTGTGTCCTTTTTATTTGTACACAATGTGCAAAGTAATGAAAGATTCTTGAAGACCCAGACTTTGTAACATGGGCCATTAGAATAGATCCACACACAGATGAATTGAATTACTGAATGATCCAGGGTTGGACTGACAACATTAGACCGCCAAGTACAACCTAACATTTCAGTACTTTATTCAGTGCTATGGTTTCCCTTTCTGTCTACTGTGTACCTTGATGTAAATGTTTGCATCTTTTTCTTCCCCCTAAAATCATTCCATGTGTTTCTGTGCTGATTCCTGTGGGAATCAGCCTTGGTAGAAACTTTTTTATCTTTATTTTTTGTTGTCTAGACGGATGCTCATCACGTGGCAAATTATTTTGAATGAATAAATGTGTAGACTTTAGTTTTTGAGTCTTGATCTATAATCCTGACCCAAATTTATTCTGCTATGACCTTGTTTTGTGGCAGGTTTGTTTTAAAGAAATGTAGATTGCACATCTTCCAAAATGTAATAGCTGAATCATATTTGGAAAGATCCAAGGTACGTGGTGAAACCCTCGTTAAATAAGCTAAAGCAATAAAAACATCCAACTTTTAAGGAATAGCGTGAACAGTGTTCTTATTTGGGCACAAGCACACACACAAAAAAGTGTCAACATTTTACATTTCATATTTATGAATGGTCATGCTCTTCATATCTGGCAAGAACCTTTCAATGCAGGATAACTAGATTCCATCAGGTCTTGGTACATATCCCTTAGCACATTACATCAGAATTTCTCAAGTTTTTCCACTGAAATTCTTCTAATATCAGAAGAGAACAACATGCATCCCAAGGGTCTGACTCTATAAACCAAAGGAGTCTACAGCAAATTCAGAAGTGCTTTGTGTTTTAGTATTACAAAAAATGAAATTTTCCATTCTACTCTATAATAAGTCCATAATTTTTTTAATGTTTCTCTTTGCTTGTGTCTGTGCTGGGGGTCAAACCCAGAGCTTCATGCGAGCTACACAAGTGCTCTACCACTGAGCTCCACTCCCAGCCCCACTGATTTTTCTGTGCTTTGACAAAATTTATGAGATATTTTCAGTTCAATTATTAGCATTTTGCTCCCAATCCTCAAAAGTAAATGAGAGGTGAACCGTGTCTACCTTGTGGCTTTGAGAAATCCCTAAGACCTGACATCAGTTTAAATCCCTGCCTGATCTGGGACTTACTACTCAATCGCTGGAGAAGAGCAGAATTGACCATCCTTGTTAGACACGGACCTGGCAACTATTGAACAGAACTCACTGCCTTCAAAAGCTGCTCTCTGATCATATGGCTGCTTTTGGCAGCTGAGAGCTTCCTGTCTGATCCAATCCTCATCTCTAATGGAATGATGCATCACTGTGTAATGGGTCCTGTTTTATTCATTCTGTTCTATTAAGCCAAGATCAATAATGCAACCAGCATCCTGAAGGCTCATATTATACCCAAGTTTCACTGTGGTGTCACCTATCTCAGCACAAGATTTAGTCTAATAATAAGGACTGCCTAATAAGATTTTAATTACCTGAATTTTTAGAGCACTATAACCCACTTTCAACTCCAATTCATTTAGGGGTTTTCCCAGGCCTGTCCTCTGGGGCATGAACACCAAGAACCCTAAAGGAAGACAAGGAAGACCTTACAAATGGCGGAGGGTGGGGAGAGGAAAAAGCCTGAAGGAATGCATTATCCCAGTGCGAGTGAATCCTGGGAGATGATGTCAGCAAAGTAAGAAATCAGATGATGAAGGAATGTCACATCATACCTTCTCACTTGGCCTTGAATCTAAAGTGATGAATTAGGAATTTATTAGATATAAAAAAAATAGTGTAGCTATGAGAAGATTTTGAGCCAGAAAGTGACATGATTAAAGAAGCATCTAATGGAAACTAATTGGGAAGTCGTATCTGAGATACTATAGCATGAGTGACAGGGCTGAGGCTGTCCTTATAATCTAGGTGAGAGCCAATGAGGCACTGCAGAGTAGAAAAAGAATATGGATCTGGGAGCTATTTCCTGGCTATGAGACCTTATCTCTAAAGAGAGAGGAGATGACCTTGCTTACAAGGTCATGCTGATGAGTAATGAGATAACATATAATAACAACGTCTAGCTGAGTGCCATGCCAGTCTCTCAGAAGTGGAAGAGGCAAACTGATATAGCTTGGACTCTGGAGTCTCTGCTGCCTGGGTTTAAATTCTGGAGCTTGGATGCTCTGGGCTGATGGACTGAGTCAGCTATACAGTCCTCAACATCTCTGAGCTGCAATCTCTTCACCTCGAATATGGAGATAATAATAGATCCTGCCTCAAAGGGTGAAGATTGTGAAGATCAGATATACTAAGCACCAGCGACACTTGCCTTGTACTCTTCTCCTGTGATAGCCTCTTGACTGGCAGCCAAAGAAGTGAAGGCGCAAACATGGCAGATAGAGAAGAACAGATGAGACTGATAACTGGCTTTATGTTAAGTTGAAAATGACCCACACAATGGCTAGCCTGCCGGAGCATGGAATGAGTTTATTTCGAGGGACAAGATTTTATAATGGTGAAGGAGATGTCGGACTTGAAGAAACAGTGTGATTTTCCATGAGAAATATTAGTGGACCTCTTGTAAGGCTACTTCCAAGTTCAAATAATGAACTCATTACGGAGGCAGTGTGAGTTATTTTCTCTATCTATCAAGGACTGATGTTCATGGCTATTGTTGGACATCGTTCATGTTTTTACCAAAGGCTCCCAGCCCAAAGTTGCCAGTCGTACCCTCTGTGGGGCCGTGGACCTCCATCGACCTTCCCATGTGACTGCTTTAAAAAGAAAATCTAGAGAGAGAGATCTGCTGTTTTAATCAGGTTTGCATAGCTGTGACCAAACATTCAATAAGAACAACGTAGAGGAGGAAAAGTTTATTTGGGGGCTCATGGTTTCAGAGATCTCTGTCTATAGATGGCCAACTCCATTGCTCTGGGCCCAGGGTGAGGCAGAACATTGTGGCAGAAGGGCCCAGAGGAAGAAAGCTGCTCACCTCAGGGCAGCCAGGAAGCAAGGGGGTGGGGTTACTGCGGGGAAAATATACCTTCCAGGGCTCACCCCCCAGTGACCCACCTCCTCCAACCGCACCCCACCTGCCTGAGTTAATACCCAGTCAATTCACTCAAACCAGGATGGACTGATTCAGTTATGACTTTCACAATCCAATCAATTCAACTCTGAACACTCCTGCATTAACACAGGAGTTTGGGGGGGGGGCGGGAATACCTCATATCCAAACTGTAACATCCACTAGCTTCCTAGTGGTTGATTCAGCTCCTTTATTCTTTAGCTGAGTAAACGGGGACTCAGTGGGGACAGGTGACTCACTCAAGGTCATACAGCTACCGAGTGGACAATCAGACAGGGACTGAGATCACAGAAGTCCCTTGTTTGCTCTTGGGGTGACACCTGCTGCCTTTCATACCTGGCTCCCTAATTTGTCTCACTTCATCCCTTGTGGAGAAGATGCTAGAATAAAAGAATAACAACAAGAAGTGTTGTCTACCCCTTAGAGCAGCTGTAAAGATTTTGATGAATAGTTCCAGGGTATCTTACATCTTAGATGTGGTGCTCTGTGGCAGTCGATGTTAGGAGAAAGTGCAGGCTCTGTGCTTTCATAAGTGCAGTTTCTTTTTACAACAAAGAATGCTGTCTTTGACTTGGGAGGCACCCTTTCAGTGGGAGTTAACCAAGCAATGAGCAAAGCTTTTAGGACAGGAACATAGAGCCTTCCAGTGACATTTTACTGCCCCACATAAAGTGCAGCATCACTGGTTCTGTGTTAAGAAAGGCTTGCTATTCCTACACTCTAATCCCAAGTGAAATGCATTTGTGTTCACTTTTAGAGGATGGCCCCCAGGGTAAATGAATTCCTCTAAGCTCTGGCTAAATGTGTGTTGATATGGATCAGTCAGGTTGAGTGTTTCTGGGAGCCATTTTTTGACCTTCTAGTCAGGAGATGAGCCTTAAGTGCTGCTCGAATGGGCCTGATGGAAAATAGTGGGTGCAGTGGTCTTTGCATGAGAGTTTGTTGTTCTTTTTGCTGAGAACAATGCCCCTGTTTCTCAAGTCCAAGGCTGCAGCTCTTGGATTTACTTCTGCTGCAGATGTAACCCTCTCTTTGTTGATGTTGGGGACAGCGATGATGTTTTCCAAAACTCTCCAGCGACTCTGCAAATTTGGAGGGTTTCTGGAAGCCACTGGAGGTGAGGTCCACCTGCAGCTCTCTCTTCTGCCCCTCAGCCATCCTATGGCAGTTCATTCATTCTCAGTGGGACACGAAGGACACACATGCTGTGCCTTGAAAAGTCAGATGAGCAGCTGGCTTTGTGACAGAGGCTTTCCCACATCACCGACACTGTCTGCATAAAGGACTGGGTTTGGGGTTGAGTCTTTTCCCAGAGCCCTGACAGAGTTACTCAAAATTCAGCATTGAAGGAAGCAGTATCCTCTTCCTGCTTTCACTCAAGAGAAAACTAAAATCAAAGTATGGTGGTTGAATACACCCAAATTCTTCAGTGAACATTCTTTTGAGAACTATCGGCTTCTAGGGGTTGAAGTTCTATTTTCAGGTCTTTAGCTCTGCTCAATTAACCAGGACATGAAGACTTCACCAGCTATCCCAAGAAGGGTTTCAATTTCCTGCTTTCTAGACATGACGCTTAGTTTTCTTAAGATAATATGTTAATATGAACCCAATTCTCTATACAAAATCTAATTCCCTTTAGAGAATAACAAGGCCTTAGCTTTTCAAATTTATTACAGTGAGTTTATGATATAATAAATGCTGCTGGAGTGTGTCTACCGCATCTCATACAGCTGGCCCAGTCTTCTTAAAACCCAGCATGACTCATGGTTATAGATCAAGGCAAAGAATACCTTATACTTTACTCTATTACACATTTAATGTTTGTACTATCCTCCAGAATTTAGAATACTGCTAGCTAGTATTATGAAGAAGTTGCTAATTACGATATTACCATCATCAATTTCACACAGGAATTTTTTGTGATCTTTAAAGTCTATTCTAGTAAATCCCAGAAATTAGAACAACATCTGGATATTTGCTTGTGGTTCACTGTATAGCTTGACTCAGCCTCGGAGTCTTTCTCAACACAACTGACCAGATAATATGGATACTAAAGTTGAATTGCCACTTGGATAAATTTAATGAAATATCATCATTGAGATACAAATACTTCTAAATACTAGAAAAAAATGATTGTTATTTCATGCTTATTGTGTAGTCAGAATTTGTTGCATGGCAAGAACATGAAAAGGGTCACATGGTCTGGTACTACTGAATAATAAGGTGTGTCCTTCTGATCAACATTTTTCCTGACATGAGGAAAAAGCTTTCTTATTCTTTCATTTGTAATGTAGGGAAATGTGAAGTAAACAGTAAAGACATAAAGAGATGCAAATATCTCAAATACCCTGCCACCACCATTGAAGGATGTTGGCACTGTCCCTAAGCCCTTTCCTTTGCTTCTAATACTTTTTCTCTATTCCTCCTCAAGAGTTTTGATTATTCTTGCATGCAAATGTTCATTCATTCATTCAATCAATCATTAAATGTTTATTGGTTTCTAGGCATTGTGCCAGGTCAATATAGAATGAAAAATAAAACAATAAAATGTATTTTCCAGGACTTTTTAAAATTTTTTTCAGTTAGGATTTCTCTTTGTGGGGGAGACAGCTATTGCAAACAACTTTGAAAAATTTAAAGGATCAAAACAACTACGTTTTTTGGATTCCAGGAATGGGGATAACTCTTAGGATAGAGATAGCAGAAAATTAGTGGACATCCCCACCAAGGCACTGTTGCTGAAGTGAGTCAGCTCCACTGCTTATCCATTTGTGATCATTCTGCCCAATTAGCATTCTAGGAAGAGCTTTGGATTGGCCTAGCTTATGTCAGGAGCCCACCCCTGGGTCAGGGAGGGCGGAGCACTTGATTGATGCATCCTCCAGAAGAGCCTGAAGAGTCCCAAGTTCTGCCAAAACAAGAGAGAACAGATATTACACAGGCAGAAGGAGCAGGTGCCTGCTACAGAGGGGGCTGGCTGGGGGTCATTCATCATACAGTGTGAGACACATTATTAGGGATCCAGACAGGATGCCAGGGAAGCTCAGGAGGAGGAGAAAATTCATGTTAGGAGGCAGCGTAGGATGGGGCTGGAAAGGTTGGCAGGAGCTAGATCCTGAAGGTCTTTAGATGACAGTCTTCTTTGTACTTTACCCTTCGAATAGGAGCAGATTGAAAGATACTAACATAAAGATTATTTTAGAAAAATTATTCTACTGGTGAGGCCGTAGACAGATTAGAAGGCAAGACTAGGAGTAAGATCATCATTTAAGAGAAATGGCAAGAACTGGGTTGAAAAAAGCATTAGTGGAGTTATGAGGGGACAGATCGTAAAGATGCAAAAGATGTAAAGGGTTTGGTACCCGGCTGACCACGAGGCATGGAGAAGCAAAATTCTGGATGTCTCCCTCTGGTTTCGTGCTTGAGACAACTGTGTGATCACTAAAAGATGAAATATAAAATGGGATGTTCTGTATTTCACACATTGGTTGGATGTTCCCCCTGAGACATTCAGGTGGTGTTAGTCCAGAAGGCAGTGGTTTAAAGATTCTGGAGACCAGCTGAGAGGTCAGAGTTGGACCTTCTGCAGTCAGTGGTATATACAGGTAGGAGATAAAGCCCTGGAGCTAGACAAGGTCACCTAGGGAGACAGTGGGAATGGGTAGAGAGACAGCTTTAGAATCTTTGCCAATTGCAAGTCAGAATTTGAGTCAGAAGCAAGAAGATGGTATATGAGGGAAGAAGGAAGAAGGAAGGTCATCTGCCTTATTCATACTTACCTAAAACTGTTGGTACATTTGATAAATCTCTAGACACTCAATTGATAGCAGTGTAGAAATGTAATTAAATTCTTTTCTATTAAGAAAAAAAAGATCTAATGTAGGATATTCTAGTACCATGTGGAGTTCTTGAAAATGTGAAAATTAAAGAGAATATGTGATCAGTAGCCACAGTTGAAACAAAGCAGTAGGAGGAAGAGAATATGAGAGAGGCTGATCAGAGGTACAAAGTTAGAGAAGCAAGAAGTGCTGCCATGCTACTGCATGGTAGGGTGACCCTAGATGACAATAACATCCTGCATATTTCAGAAAGCTAGAAGAAGGAGTTTTCAATGTTTCCACCATAAAGGAATGATAAATGTTTGAGGATGCAGATACATTTAAGCTGATTTAAACATCCACATAATCGGTACCCGTGTCAAAACATCACATGGTTCCCCATAAATATGGACAATTTTTATGTTTTATGTCTCAGTCTAAAATTAATTTCAATTGACAATAGAGAATAACAAAGAAAACAATATAAATAACCTCACAAAATATTGAGCAAAGCCAGTAGACACGAAGGATTTAATTCTGTATGGTTTTATTTAGGTATAAATAAAAAAAAATCTGTGCCCTTGGTAAACAGAAGAGGGGTTTCTGTTGTGGAAGAAGGTACTAGAAGAGAGAATGGGAGGAGAGAGGGGAGCTGGCAGTACATTGTGTCTGGATGTTAATTAAGTAGAGGAGTTTAATTTATGAATGGTCATCAAGCCATCCACTGATGAAATGTGCATCCCGTATATTTAGAGTGGACTCCAGTAAAAAGGTTGAAAGAGAGAGGGGAACAAATCATTTTACTGGAAGGCTTAGAATTTGTTGAGATAGGTGGCCGACTTGTGTGAGTGTGGGAGTGAGGAAGTCAAGGGTGTGTGCCGGTTGTGAACATTCCACTGAGGATGTTTTTGTACAAATGTGTTTAAATTTATTTTATGACGTCTTCCACCCAATATTTAAGTGTTGCCTTTTATTGTGCTTCTGCCCTATGAATAAACACAATCATCTTTATTCCTTTGCAATAGTAATCCTTCATCTTTAAATAATTCATGTCAAAATAAATTAAGGAGGTTTTCAAGCAATGGAAAAAAATTATAATTTCACTAAGGTCACAAAAAGTAATAAATATTTCTCTGAAGTATGACAGGATTCCATTGCTATTTTGAGGCACCAATGTTTGATTTAATACATACTATGCCCTTCTTACAAGTCAGAAGAAAAATTTTTAAAAAATTCTGACATAAAGCCAACCATGACAGGCCATGTTGGCAAGTGTATATTTCAGAAAAGAAATGACTGGCACTGGGGAAACACCACTCTTGCGATCATCCCCTCATATTCTGTTGGTGTTTTCGACAATCTCAGTTATTTTTGCTTTCCAGTTCTGACAACAATATGCATAACACATATGTTCATAAAGATTGGGGCAGTTTAGTGAATTCATTAACAAATGTTTTTGGTTGCTGCTCCTTGCCATGCTTTGCTGTAGGAGCTGGAGGTACCATATTGAAAGGGACCAAATGGCTTTTGGTTTGCAGTCTATAAGGAAAGATAGTTGCACAGTTATTAAAAATTAGGTAGGGTGGATACTCTGACATTAGAAGTCCAGCAAGCAATGGGAACTAGCCTCAAGAGTACCCAACTATATGTAGAGGTCAAAGAAGATAACCAAGCAGAACGTTGAAGCTGAGACCTGAAAATGAGTGACAGAGGGCCTGAGGGAAAGTCAAAAAGAAGGTAGAGGAACAACTATGTGAAAACACCCAGATGACAGCGAGAGAGCATGGTGTCTGGGTACATTTGTGGGAACAGAAGTTCTAGATTCCTCAAGTGCATGCAGGAAAGGGAGAATACTGATGCCAACCCTTTCTCTTGAGACTTTGTCTGTAAGATTATATTTTTCCTATTTGAAACACGGAATTTCTTAACTTCTTGCTGTATCAAGACCTTGACCTTTCACACAGAAAAATACTCTATCCTTTCCATGGACTCTTCAATAGGATAAGCCTGTTGTTGGAGTGTAGCCTTTGAAATGAATGAATATGATTCATCTGAGACTAGTCTTATCAGGTTAGTTTGGACTTCTCCAAGTTAGCAGAGTGTCATAATTCTTTTCTTTTTCTAAGAAACTTGAAAGAAAAGCTACAGGGCCACAAAAGGCAATGAATGAAGTATCTTGCAAACAAATGACCTAAAAACAAACCTAACTTCAGAAACAGTATATCATTGAGTTTCTCTAAGAAATTATTTCTTGTCCCTGGGTGACAAGTAATTTTCTAAGGTTATGAGTGTTCACATCATTGTAGAATTACATATCCTAAGTGATTTTGGCTAGAAACAGCCCTGAGGCATAAGATTCTGGAATTAAACCCATGTCATGTTTACCCAGATCAATATTGAGAATTAAATGTACCTCCTAAATACCTATCTTAAAGTTATTTTATTCTCCAGGACAGTGGTCTTTTAAGCTTGATGGCATAGAATAATGAGGATGAGATGATTCCATGATTCCTGTAAAATTCCCTTGAGAAATCTGCTTCACACGAGTGCTCACTTCATAGCATCAGTTACCTTGGAAGCTATGTGTGAAGTCACTTGGGAATGCTACTGAGAATAATAAAAAGCCTCTCCCTCGCTGACAGGAAGTTGAAGATGTCTTCATAATTCTTTGAAATGAATGAATATGATTCATCTCGCTCTTTGATGTTGATGGTTCCTGATAGCAACATACTGGAAAATCTGTTCCTGAAAACAATGCAGTTTTTAAAAACTGCTAATCAATGCAAGTGTTTCTATTTTCTCCTGACTTTGTGAGTGCTACTTGGAATAGAATCAGTGTTTACTCTTAGCACTGTGGTCACCAACCAATGGAAATTTTTAGATGGCCTGAATAGCAATAATAGAAAATTTTTCTTCGCTAAAATGTGATTTTATTTCATGCATATATCACGGGTAGCCTATTTTGAAGCTTAACCTGTCATCTTTCTCCCCCATTGTTGAGAAAGCTGTCTAAGTAGATTTCATTTCCAGCAAGTGTGCTGCCTTGGGGTGATTTTCTTGGTGGGAGAGGAGTCGCAACAATGGACCTCATAAACAATAAAACCACAGCAAGAAAAACATTGAAATACAACATATCTAAGTGTTGTGCTGTTAAGCCTAAGGTCACAAACTATTGTTCCAGATAGTTTAAGTTAGTTGGCTCTTTCAAACTGAAAACTATTTTTTTTTCAGTAACTTCCTTTTGACCTTAAGCAATGATGGTTTTGCAAAATCATACTCTAGAACAATGTAACAGCCTTGGAAATGGAGACGTTGATCCATATACTTTTATGAGAATGTCTTTTAAAATAAGATGCACAATGCCTCCATATCCCATGATGCAGGGGCCCAGAACTGGCCTGGGTACCTGACCAAGTCACTGTTGTTGGATCTAACTTTATGTCAGTCATGGAAGATGCAGGAATTCCTATCCAGGGCAACTGGAGAAGCTTTGGCTACAGAGGATGGGATAGGCTGAAATCTGTAAGAGATAGTGGGAAGACCAGAGGATAAAGGAAACCCTGTTTACTAGAGATGGAATCTAAGTCTGGGAACCTGAGCGGAAGGGCCTGAGAGGTGGCTGAGAGCACCTCCTATATAAGGAGCATCCTGTCTGTCCTCCACACAGACACAGGAATCTTTGTAAAATACCTGTCTGATTCTCATTCACAGCTTGGTAACCTTCCTGGGTACTATAACTTTATGGTCAAAACCCAAGACTTTTTTGGGGGGCAGGGGGTGGGATCCTTAGCTTTCTGACCTGGTTTCTACCCCTGCCCCCTAACACACACACACACACACACACACACACACACACACACACACACACACACACACTTTCTCACCTTGTTTCCTTTTGATCTCTGAGATGCACTCATCACTGTAGCCCCTAGAATCTACTCATCTTCTCTAAGAACATCACTTTTTCAGGTTTCCCTGGGCTGCCTTTAGCTGGAATGTCCATCCTCTGTGAACCATCCTCTAGCAAATTCAGACTTACATTTCTTGGGTTGGCTTGGTTGAAAGAACCATCTCTCCCCACCCTACCTCCCAGAACCCCATACCTACACAGGACCCTATCTACTCCTGCCTTCTTCATGGTATTTATCATGTTTTACTCTAATTCTTTACCATTTTCCAGTCATCTTGCTACACTGTAAACTTCTCCAGAACAGAGCTTATTTTACTTTGCATTTCAGTGCCTAGCAAAGTGCTTAATGAATATTTGAATAAAAGTGGAATGAGAAAATGAATGAGATACTTTAGGGCATAATTACTATAGTTGAAAAATGAAAGGAGAAAATGTATTAATTTTTTAAATTTATGGTACATATGTTTACAAATAACCTTAAAATTTTGAGAAAAAAAATTGATGGATAGATGGATGTAGATATAAAGTTCTACGGAGATATAAGGTACTTTAAAATTTATTTTAATTATATAATTATCCATCAATAAATACATTCATTCGATGTATTGAACAATTGCTATGTCACAAGCACTGTGCTTGGCAAATGGAAAGATAAGTTATTTAGACACAGATCCTATCCTCCAAAACTTAGCATTCTAGTGGAAATGAACAGGGAATTCACTTCACATGGTGTATAATAATTAAATAATAAGTATAATACATTTTGGTGAGTGCTATTCTCAGCATGAGCTGATTCTTGAACTTGGAAGTGTTTACTTTTGGTATTTATTGAAATAAAATTTCACCCATTTCAAGTATACATGTCAATGATTTTTAGTATGTTTTCAGAAATGTACAACCATGACTATGTCCTAATTTTAGTATATTTTATCACCCTAAAAAGAAAGCTCATGAGCATTAATGATCTCTCTCCATCCCAACCTCCAGCCCCAAGTAGCCACTAATCTGCTTTCCAACTCTATAGATTCACCTTTTCTGGAAATTTACATAAATGGGATAATACAGCATGTGATCTTTTGTGTTTGTGGTATTTCACTTGACATAGATTTTTGAGCTTATCCATGTTGTAGCTTGTATCAGTACTTTATTCCTTTATTTTTGAATTGAATTCCATTATATGAATGGACCACATTTTGTTTAATCATTCACTGATTGATGGGCTTTTGAGTTGTTTCTCAACTGGGGCTATAAACTTTGGAATTTAAAAGTAATTTTTCTGCTTGAGAGTCTGGCTTAGGCTTTGCATTGCCACCTATTAAATGTGCTTTATTTTATATTTGGTAACTTGACTAGGACCCAACTTCTTTTATTTGTGACCCTAAAACAAAATTATTATTTTTTGCTGAAATTACTCATTATTAACAAGTCTGTGCTAAAGCTTGCTCTAGCCATGAAAAAAAAAAGTCCAATTTCTTATAATGGTAAACCTTTGTCACCATTGGTAGGATGTTGTAGGATTTTTTTTCCTTCTGAAGCCAATTTGTCATTCATTGAGCTTTGAAAGCTGGAAGAATTTAATGTCAAATCACTTGCTCCTATGAATCATTTGCTGTGTGGAAAGGGACCTAAGTGAAACATCTTGATTCTGTAGATTTGGACTTGTCAAATGCTGCTCAATAAAAACAATCATATGATTTAATAATTATTATTTCCTTCTCTCCCCAGAAGAGAAGGAAAATGCTGTCATTTTCAACTGTCATCAATTAAATCAACTGTCTTCTCAGTGCCTGTAGGGTAGTTAAGGATCCCTCTTTTAGGGGAATAAAGCCAAAAAATAAGTGTTCTCATTTCTCAAAACTTCCTTCTGCCTTGTACCTGGTCCCCAACATGTGCCTACCTCTCTCATACTACTTGGCACTTTCTGTAATTCTTGGTTGGTCACTCCCACTACATTCTAGCCTTCTTGAGGAGAGTTCCCAAGCCCTAGTTGGCTAGGCTGTCATTTCTGAAAGTGCCTAATTTCAGATTCTTCAGATTCTTCAATTTACCACACACAAAAAAGAAGTACGAGGCCATTTTATCTCACTGTATCATCAAATGCATTGCTATACTTTTTAAAAATTAAAAGGACAAGAGGATATGATGCTTATTTCATTAACTCAGTTGTCCATGAAGCATACGGAGTCACTTTTTTAAAGTATCTTTACATGTAGTGGGTAAAAAACAAAAAAAAGAATCTCATAAGTCCCCTCACATTTTAAAATCCGAAGAGGTTGGTTGCTTTTCACCTTTCCAAAAGCCTCTGCTTCCATCTTCTGAAAATAATGATGTTGTCCTGATGTCAGAGTCTGTGGAAGTCTTGAGGGCAGTTAGATGTCCATGTGTCGGAAATGTCCCTGGCAGAACCGAACTTGCTGCACTGATAGAGCTGAGTGTCAAGTTGACTTGGGCCATTTTTGTAGGATGGGCTGGTTCAGCTCCCCCAGGCTAAGAGACAGTTAGTCTGTTTCCCTTTTGAATTCCATGTTTATATAACTTGACATTTTAAAACATAGGCTTTGTCTTCCCCGGTGCCTGTCATTGCCTATAATACTCTGCTTTGAACTCTAGCAGCAGACATCTCCATGCCTCCCAGAGCACCTAACTTCCTCACAGAATAAAAATGAGATCTTAAAACTGTGAGGACACATATTACCAGTTTGGATCAAATTATCAGATGACTTAAATCCTCTCTTAACACCCAATGCTGAAGTTGCTGTCCAAAGAAAACCCTTACAGACTTGAACTTATGCCATTTCGGGGCACAGTGGGAAACTCCTTCCAGTTGATAGTCTGTTTTAGATCCTGAAACCTCTGAAGTTGTAAGCCTTATAATTATTTTAGTGAACGTAACTGGTAGTTTTTATTCAGGCTTAAAGAGCTAATCTGTTTGCTGTAATAATATTCAACCTCTGCAGGTGCCACAGGTTAATTACACATTGAGCTACAAGTACAGCAGCCCACTAATCATTTGATATCCTCAAAATTTTTCAAGCCCATTGATTCTCACAGAGAGCCTGCAAGCTTTCTGACTTTCCAAAGTTGATCGTCAGGGAGCTTCGTGGTGGCTTCATTGTTAGGATGTCATCAACCTCCCATGAATATTTGCATGCCTGGTTCTATTTCATTTCTATCCCTGCTTTTTTTCCTTCAGTGATTTCAATATTTCTCCATGAAGTGATTAAAGATAACTGTCTATATGAGTGCTACTTAAAGTTGATTGTTTGCCAGTGGCTGGTGATGAAATAAATACAGAAATGGAGAGTAAGCATTTAGGGATGGCAGTTTGACCTAGTCTGCTGAACCTAATTATAAAAAGTGGGAGCTCATATTTTGCACATCGTTGGAATTTTTAATCATTTTTCTATTAATTTTTATTGAATTTAATAAAAGTATCTGCAAAGAATTGGAGGTGGGATGGGGAAGTAGACCCTTTACAACAGATATCTTAAACACACTTCCCTGCCCCATCGTGACACACTTGGCTGGTGGGAAGAACTGGAAGGTTTCCCTGTTTCTCACCTAAGAAGATAGTCATTATGTGTAAAAGCTAGTGTGTATACTCTTCGCCTCCAATGATCTGTAACGTCTCTGTCTAATATTATGCCAGTATCTGAGTATTATGTTTTGGGTTAAACAGAAATTTAGACCTTGAGTTCTAGGCTTGCACCCTCCAAAGGGTTCCCCTTTCATAATGTCATCCCACCTCATATCTCACATATATAATCTCAAAAATTTTATGAAACCACGTTCTACTTTTGAAGTTGTATTCCACATTACTGGCTTTAATTTCTACCTTAGAGATCATTCATACTAACTTTTTTATTATTCAATAGATTTTAAAATATATTAATGTCTTTCCTAATTTAGGATTTTTTTTTTAAGTGTGAACTAGGAACAAAGCCTAAGTCATAGAAAAATCTTAAGTCAAACAGTAGGGCTGGCGATGTTGAGTATCATGAGTTTGGGCATTTTTTTTAAGCTTTTTCCTAATGATGAAATTATGTAACTTGATTTTTTTTTTGGCAGGGGGTGTTCTGGGGATTGACATAGAATCCTTGGTTGTTTTACCACTAAGCTACCTCTCCAGCTCTTTTTATTTTATTTTTTTTCTTGACACAGGATCTTACTAAGCTGTTGAAGGTCTAAGTCACAGAGGCTGGCCTCAAACTCGAAATCCTCCTGCCTCAGCTTCCCAATTCACTGGGGAATTACAGGAGTGCACCACCATACCCAGCTGTAACTTGCTTTTGATAATGAAAAATAGAATGTTGTGATTATCATAATGGTATGATATCATTAGCATCTGACAACTTCTTTTGGTCACCATTATTAGCTGTCTTGTATAATTTGAACAAATGAAGAACAATTGAGTACCCTTTGTATTTCCTGCTTCTCTTAGCAGCTGTTTGATTTTGCAGTGCAACCAGGCATGGTGGGTGATATATGTTTATCTGTGGTCACAGGGGAAAGGTCACTGGGGCTAGTGGAGATGGGCTTCCCACAGCACTTTTTTACACCTGATTGTCTCTCTTCTCTGAACAAAGTAGAGTCCATTCCCTTGGTGCTTGGATGTCCTTTTGCAAAAGCATTGCTGTGACACTTCTTGTTGTGTCTGAGAGTATATCTGCTTATGTGAAGCTTTGTCCTTCTTGTGTCCTTGTATAAGGTTCTCTGAGACTTGGTGAGAGATCGTGTCACACAGGGAGCATATAAATCCTATGTCTGTCAACCTGCATGTCCATCCCACAGCCAGGGAGAGAGCAAGTTCTCCATTCTAAAAAAGGCAACAACTCCCTGTACAAGATGTCACTCATTTGGCCTCAGATTGGTCCCAGCCTCAGAAATATATAGGCAGTTCGTAATATTCTAGAATTATTCTTGGAATGACTTAAAATTTAGCCAGCTTAACCTTATCTGTGAAAGTCTGCTTTCTCAATAGTTACAGGGTTTCGGTGTGAACTGGATGTGCTTAGAGAGGAAAAAAAGAAAAGAAAGAAAATAGAAAAGAGAGGACCAGGAGAGGCAGAGAATAAGAGTGTTGCTTTCTCTATCATCCTGTGCATTCAAGAAATATCAATTCTGCTCACCTAAAAAACAGAAAATTGTCCTAAATTTGAATTTCCTCCTAATATAATAACTGTGGTTAATACTTCAGTATTTTACCTAAACCTTTCTCAAATAACAGGAAAATGCATTCAAATTTATTATTATCTCAACTTTATATAAAATGTTTATTCTGAGGATCAAATGATATATGACACTGGGAAGAATATTGAAAAATTAATATTAAATGTGTGCATTTGTATGTCCTTACAAGAGGAAGAGCAATAAAAAATTATAACTAAATTATGAACTATTAAGGGATATGGAAGTACTTTAAGCCTAATTTAATTTTTGTTTGTTTATTCTGCAAAGGTCATTTCTTAACATATTCCCTTGCAGGCATGCAAAGCCCTTTACTTTGCATAACGTGGATGGGAAGAAGACTGGCTTTTAGAGTCAAATCGGTGAGTTTGCATGTGTGACATGCCACATCTGTTCACTCACAAATATATCTGTTTCCTTTTGTCTTCCCACAGGAAGCCCTCCCCAGTATTCAGAAATATCAGGAATTATATATGGTATGGATTTGTTCCATTTGTGTATTTCCGCATTTTAAAGAGAAACCTGCCTTAAGCAGTCATTCTAAAAGCCCAAAATAAATCCATCATGTAGCAACAGTTTTTAAATAACAATTCTTTAAATGCACATGGAAAAACTTAATCAGAATGTTCTGAAAGATGGAGACTTCTATGTAGACTCAGGCATTTAAACAAAAAAAAAAAAGTGTTCTTAAATCCTGCCAGATATAACAAAATGTGGGTATTACATGCTAATGCACTAGTCAAAACCATTGCTGAATGTATTTTTTTCAAATATTGGGCACAGTGCATTATCAATATAATCAATCTGGACCAACCAATAAAAAGTGGCTGTGGTCAATAAGAAGTTTTATAGCATTTGTTTGGTCATCTTTTTCTCATTAAATGGTAAAAGTACAGTTTTTTGAAACAGAATAAATTAATGTATAGGGGGTGTAACTTAATGATAGCATGCTTACTTAGCTTGTTCAGAGCCCTACGTTCCACCCTCAGCACAGCAATCAATCAATCAATCAATCGATCATTGAATAATTCTTTCATTTGTCTAATCTATTGAAATCTGTTTCAGGTTTTTAAAATGATTGATACTTTTCCCTGAAAACAATGATGCCTAAATTTTTAATCAAAAAAAATTTTACAAAGATCTAACTTTGTAAGCTACATATCCTCATCTCTTCTCTGTTCAGAGGGAATCTTTGAGGGTTCACATGTTTATGTGACCATGGTAAATGTGAACAAAAATAACATTTAAAAATATTAAACAAATAACAAAATGAGAACTTTTTGTTTGTTTGTCTATTTCTGATTTTTTGCATGCTGGGGATTGAACCAGGGCCCTCCTGGATGGTAAACAAGTGTTCTACCACCAAACCACACCTCCAGTAAAATGAGTGTTCTTAAAAATGGAAGTCTTCTTAATCTGTATTAATTCACTCAGGTAGTGATCTCCGCGTAGAGGAGGGATTCCTTTAGGCAATGCCAGAGCCGTCAGCAAACTCAACAATAACATACCAAATACTCTTTTTTTTTCTGGCATGATTGTTCTCTTGTTGTGTAATTCGATTCATCCAATATTTTTCCTGGAGCTGAATTTTGAATTATTGGTATATTCATAATCCATGAATGAATCAATGAACAAATTTTGGTCATCATTGAACCCAACTAAATTGTTCCAGCTGCTTCTTCATCCTAATTACTTGATGCTTTCTGTGTCTGTTTTCTTTTTTCTGAGGCCTTTGGCAAATTAAGTATTAGCCCTACAAGGTGACACATCGAATTAGAGACAGAGATGGAATGTAGATTGAATCTAAACACGGTCCTAGGCTGTAGCCAGAGAACCACTCTGAGAAAGTGATTTTTCTAAAGTGATTTAGTATCTGGCACTTGCAGAGTCATCTATTGGAGGCATTTTGGTGTAACCTTGTCAGGAGACTTGGGGATAAATCTAATAGTTTTTGAAGTTTCTCTCCCTGTTGCCCATTCTTTATTCTTTCCTTCCTTCAATAAATATTTATTAAGGGCTTTCTCTGTGCTAAGTGCTTGGGCAAGAAGCCAAGAGTGAATCAGAAGTGGATCCTGCCCTAAAGGGGTTTATAATCTAGCAAGGAGAGAAGACAGAAATGAGTAGGATACATGTGCTAAGGATCCTAAGAGTTGCACAACCAATAGGAGAATTCACAGGAAAGAGATGATATCAGTCTGGGGAATTAAGGAAACTATGAATCTCTTGGAGAACCTAATAAAGTTAATAGATCTTTCTCCAGAAAAAACATGTCTTCTCTTATGCATATACATGTATCCAAAGAGTTTACTGACCCATGGCAATGGAGACATGTGTGCACCCGTGTGCTCATGTATCCAGACCCTAGATTAAGCATCCCAGACTTAGAGAATGAGCACCTTATTGGACTTGATCCTTCAAGTTTAGTACAATTTGGACACAATGTGAGGACAGTGGACAGAGCAGCATGAGGGAATCAGGAGCCAGGAACAAAAGAACAGCCCCATTTTGATCTTAGATTCTGTTTATTAGATATGAAGAAGTTTTCTGTATAAATCACCTAACTTAAGGGACTTTTGTGAACCATGTGCATGTTAAATTGTCTCAGTTTGATAAATTCCTCTCTTTTCATCACTTAACGTTTCCCTCTATAGAGAAATATTCATTTTTCCTATTATTAGTGTATCTGTGGGAAAAGCAAGTGAAAAAATGATGATTTTGTGTAATTAATCTTTTTAAAAATCTTTCCTGGTTACATCTAAAATAGGGTTATCATCCTAAGAAACTTTGTGGCTTTATATCACCCAGTAATTCATATAAAAGACTAAAAAGTATTGATCTTAGCAAATTATTGTTTAATCGATATAAGCATCATTGCTGCCTTATTGTTGAAGCCTATGACACTATCCTTTGCCATTATTGGAAGTGTTTCAAGTTCTGTATTCAAAATACACAGATGGCCACAGCAAATAACTAAACATTTCGGGCTGGGGTTGTGACTCAGCGGTAGAGTACTCGCCTAGCACACATGAGGCCCTGGGTTCGATCCTCAGCACCACATTAAAAAAAAAAAAAAGAAAAAACAAACAAACAAACAAAATAAATGTATTGTGTACAATTAAAAAATAACTAAACATTTCACTTTCCATAGCATATGAAATATACCTTAACCTCCTCATCTGAGGCAGAAAAAAAATGGGATAGGAGCCTCCTCCTATAATTATTGCACATCAAATGAGTTGAGACTCATGAAATGCTTGTGCAAGTCCCAAATTCATAGTAAGCACTCAGCAGAGGTCAGCTATTATCATCATTGTTCATATTTTATATCTGTGTCTTTTCAGCACCCAATTCTCTAGTAAATATTCCTCACCTGCTATTCAACCAAGAATGTATTTAAGGAATCATCACCATCTAGAAATTGGATTTGCATTAGAAATAGGGCCAAATTATTTTTAAAAAACCCAATCCAATTTCATAAAATTAAAATTTATCTAATGGGAAATTTGGGAAGCAATTGTTGACATAAGAAGTATAACTTTTTCTTTTCCTAACACAGGCAGCATTTGAATAAAACCAAGCATATAACTGCAGGTCCTTTAAATCAGTTCTGCAAAAACTATAGTTTTCAAAGTGTGAGTCCTGTACCATCAGCATCAGCTGGCAGTTGTTAAATGCAAATGCTCAGGCCCATCCCAGACCTCCTGTATCCCACACTCTGGGGTGGGGCTCAGCAAAGCCCAAGCTCTCCAGGTGATTTTGATGCACCTGAAGGTTTGAGAACCTTTTCTCTCACACATTTCAAATTAAAACTGAACTGTACTGTGAAACAGGCACTGATAATTGCACATTTAAAAAATGAACCAATCATTTTGTTTATATTCAGTATGAAGTAAATTAACAAGTTGCATAAAAGCAGGCATGTCCCAAGAGTGGAAGTCAGTTAAGGATTAAGGTATCTATCTATTAGTAACACCTGCTTCTAGCATTCCCCACTCCCCTGCATCCTGCAGAACATTGATACTGTATAGAATAAGCTGTAGTGTTTGTTTTGTTTTGCATCACAACCATACCTTATGTAGATCCTTTTTTTTCTTTTAACTTTTCTCTGCTTTCATTTTTTTCCTACTTCCTAGATTGGGAAAGAGATTAGGATAGAGGAGGCAGAATGACCATTGAAAGAATGTTTTCTGTACTGTTTCTAAGATTTTATCCTAATACTCATGAACATGTTCACGGGTGCGGAGATTGAGCTACAAGATCATTAATTGAGGAGCATGGGTAGCATAGCCCAAAATAGGAAACACCTGAATGTCTAATAGGGGAATGGTCAAATGAATTATAGAACATACTTAAGAGGAAAAACTAAGCAACCATTTAAAATTATAGACATGCCATAATTTAAGTGGAAACAAAACTTAACAAAGCAGTATATTCTTTCATGCACAGTGGATGTTATTATATAAAGTGTAAGATATGTAATGCTACATCGGAGCTGAAATATTAACAAATTTTCTACTGGTTATCCTAACTTGGGTAAAATGTACCTAGCAAAACCCAAAGCATTAAGCAAATTTTCCTCTTCACTGATCATGAGGTCAAAACACCACCCCAGCCTCTATCTATGTCAGAACATGATCTCTCCAGTGGCTGCACATGCCCAGTGCATGAGTTAACTTCTCTGTGTTGGAATTTTCTATCAACTCCTTTGCACTCGGCACTGTTCTCCTTTCCAGCTAACTTAGTTTCCTCCCTATCCTCTGGCTTGTCCTCTTCCAGGGAACTCCCCACTGAGACCCAGACAGATAGGAGTTCCTCAGCAGGGAAGAAATGTGCCTCCTTAGTAACACCAAACAAACTACCTGTTCCTATTCTCAGAATTCCAGAGTTATGAACAAGCTCTGTAGGTGGCCTGGTTTGCAGTTTTGTCTCAGCCAGAGTCTGGTTTTGTTTTCATTTTGTGTTTTCTCCCCCCTAGGCTAGAAAATAGGACATGCAGTCAATTACTTTGCTAGCAGCTGATCAAAAACCTCCGGACTCCCTGTGCATCAGAGAGGAAGTGAGGACTGACCTTATCAGGCCCTCGCTGTCCCGGGCTGCCACTCTGGGAAGGAAAGAAATGATATGGAGAAATTGAACCATGATGTGCCATTCGTTTAATTCAAAAGCCAACTTCTGCCAGGAATCTGCTAGAAAAAAATAGTGAGCTTGTGCTGTTAAATGTCATGTTATGTTGATGAGAGGCCACTTCAGCTGGGTGGACAGAGCCCTGGCAGGGAGCTATTGTTACATCTGAGAAGAAGTTCAGGAAGTGGCTGCCTCACCAGATTTTAAAGGAGAATATTGAGAAACAGGTTTCCCAGAGATCTGTTCCCCAGAGCCATGCTGTCCCATTGGTCTTCTGTGTACCACAGGTAGACTGTCCTGTGCACCGTGACCTGTCCTTGTCTCTGGTTGACAATGAGCACCCAGGGAACACTTTGCCAGCCCAGTTCTATCAAGGAAGCTTCCATATTTGTTTCTCATCTTACTGGAACAACAGTAGAGAGCTCTTATGTCAATATCAATAAACACTTAATCAGAAAGCCAGCAAGAGGAGCACGTGGAAATTAAAGGCCTTTTCTTTCCCCAGCTGCACAATTCAAAACCCAGTCATGGTGCTATCGGGAGGCGGGAGCTTAACCATCAGCCTACACTAGGACATTACAGGCACTCCCTGCCATCATGAGATAATGGTGTCAAGGTCCTGTTCCTGGGGAGCATCTCAGGGATGGAGATTGGCCAGGCAGTAATGAATTGGGAAGAGCCAGTGGGCTCAACATGTGTTGGGGGGCATGGAGGAATGTGGAGAGATGACCAATTGGGCAGGAAGAAGGTGAGCTGCAATTTTATAGCTAGACCCACACGATGCTCTGGAGTGCCCCTTCACAGTCAAGAGAACTAGATCTTTATACTTCTATACTGACCAGTCCCTGGATTCATGCTGCCCCATGATCTTGGGCAAAGTGGCTTTCTGGACCCTCAGACGACCTCTAGAGAGGGGCTGAGCTGAGAGATGCTAGTTGCCAATGCTATCCATATCCTAGAGAAAAGGGCTTCTATACTGGGGTCAGGGTAAGGGAGAATCTGAGCCATGCCCTAATATCTACCACAAAGGATAGCCCTACCCCAAACCACCATCACCAGTGATTAAATTGGTTTGTGAGGGTATTTGTAGCATAAGAAGTTTGACATCATCGATTGCCCCTAGAAACAACCCGTGATAATGGTGACCTGGGGAAGAAGCTCTGGATGGAAGGGCATGTCATTTTTGAAAAGTAAATAATGTTCTCAAGCATCATCCTGTAAATACCGGTCTCAATCATGTAGTGCCTTTGACTCTATGCTTACAAATTTTAAAACAGTAGATGAAGTTTCTAGAGCTAGACCAAAGATTGATGTCTCTATTTGAATTCTCATTGTGTGGCTGCCAGAGGGTAATCATCCCCCATGTAAACCTCACAGCTCAAAAATCCATTCTTGGATAATGTCAGTGACCGTGAAAAACAGACCTGTGCTACTGGAGTTAATTGAGAGAATTTAGGTCCAAATTACTTTATCAGTCATTTAGTCAATGACATTTATTGAGCAAGTAACCTTTTATATAGAGGTTGTAGGGCACTACCAAAGTGAAGTGAAAGTAGTGACCACTGACATTGGGCTCATTCTTCATTATAGACGATTTTAGCATAATTTTATCTCATTTAATGAATTACAAGAGTGTCCCCATTTAATAGATGAGGAAATTGAGTTTGGAAAAACAAGAAAATTTCTCTAAACAGCTAACAGTTGGTATTATTCCCCTAAAAATTTGCTAGGAGTATGCATCCTGAAAGGAATTGCTGAAATGGCACAACGATTATAGTTCTCTCTCTCTCTCTCTCTCTCTCTCTCTCTCTCTCTCTCTCTCTCTCTCTCTTTCCTCTCTCTCTCTCTCTCTCTCTCTCTCTCTCTCTCTCTCAGAGAAAGTTGGCGTGTGTGTGTGTTTAATAAAATAGTCAAGTAGTGCTAGACTTGGGGCAAAAATAGAATGAGCACGGTGTCCCTGAAAGGTCCTCAGCCTTCAGAAGCACTCTCCTACCCAGCACCCAAGTTCTGCTTCAAGGTAATTAAGAGTTACTCTTTTGAGTGATTTCTCCAAAGAAAAGGAATCTGACAGGGACTCTTCATCCATTTGTGTCACCACAGCAGAATACTTGAGACTGGGTGATTTGTAAAGAACAGAGATTGATTTCATACAATAAATGTCCTCACCAGGGTCAAGGGGCTGGCATCTGGTGAGAACCTTTCTGCTGTGTCATGACATGGCAGGAGACACCTTATGGCAAGAGAGTAGGCATGCCAATTCTAGTCTTTTCTTTCTTTTCTTTTCAAATCACCAATTTCATCACCGGAGCCTACCCTCATGACCTAATCTGACCCTCATTGCTTCCCAAAAGATCCATCTCCAAATATTACCAATGTATGAATTTGGGAATTAAGTTTCCAACACATAAACTTTTGGAGGGTGTATTTAAATAATAGCAGACTTCAAATATAAAAATATAGGAGGGAATAAACCCACCAGCAGTTTTAATCTTAGTTCCTCTGAAGGACCCTTTTCCTTCTACCTCTTTTTTTTTTTTTTTTTGGTTTTTAAAACTTTATTCACTTCAAAACCTTTATCAGAGACACGGTTCTGTTCTGAGGTGGGGGTGGCCTTGGCCTCCAGGGCTGTTAGCTCTTCTGCAGGCTGGAGGCCAAGGCCAGACTGGGAAGGGGGCCTCAGGCCTCTCGGGGCTCACCCCAGATGGAAAGATTTAGGCCACTACAATGGAGGATCAAAGTTTGGGGCTCCAGCTTTCCCTCATCCTGGAAGAGGGAAGGGTGGGAGGGTCCTCAGGGGCGCTTCGGGGGATGGGAAAGCAAGCAGCCGCCTCTCCATCTGGCTGCAGGGAGCTGGGACAGAGGCCAAGAGGGGCCCAGTCATTGGTATAGACTGAACCTTGAACTGTTTACAAGTAAGGAGATGTAACTTAAGATTTACAATCCCTGGAACATGATTCCTTAGATGCCCCCTTTCTATTGCATACAGCCCCACCTGGTTACCCTGTTGCTAGATTTTATACATAGGAACCATTACTCCTCTACTAACTGCATCTATCATGATTTACCTGATAAATTACAAAGAGTAAAATATGTTCAATTCCTTGGCCCATTTATTGATTGAGTTATTTGTGGATTTTTTTTTGGTGCTAAGATTTTTGAGTTCTTTATGTATTCTAGAGATTAGTACTCTGACGTGCATGTGGTAAGAATTTGTTCCAAATGAGTAGGCTCTTTATTCACCTCACTGATTGTTTCTTTTGCTGAGAAGAAACTTTCTCTTTTGAGTCCATCCCATTTATTGATTCTTGATATTAATTCTTACGCTATCAGAGTCTTATTAAGGAAGTTGGGGCCTAATCTGACATGATGGAGATCAGGGCCTAGTTTTTCTTCCATTAGGCCGAAGGTCTCTGGTTTAATTCCTAGGTCCTTGATCCACTTTGAGTTGAGTTTTATGCATGGTGAGAGATAGGGGTTTAAGTTCATTTTGTTGCATATGGATTTCCAATTTTTCCAGCACCATTTGTTGAAGATGTTATCTTTTTTCCCAATGTACTGACACTTCTCAGAAGAACATATACAATCAACAAATATATGAAAAAATGTTCAACATCTCTAGCAATTAGAGAAATGCAAATAAAAACTACTCTAAGATTTCAATTCACTCTAGTCAGAATGGCAGCTATTAAGAATACAAACAATAAGTGTTGGCAAGGATGTGAGGAAAAAGGCACACTCATACATTGCTGGTAAGACTGAAAATTGGTGCACCAATATGGAAAGCAGTATGGAGATTCCTTGGAAAACTGGGAGTGGAACCACCATTTGACCCAGCTATCCTTCTCCTCCGTCTATACCCAAAGGACTTAAAAACAGCATACTACAGGGACACAGCCACATCAATGTTTATAGCAGTACAATTATAGCTAAACTGTGGAATCAACATAGATACCCTTCAGTAGATGAATGGATAAAGAAAGTGTGATATATATATATATATATATATATATATATATATATATATATATATATATATATATATATACATACATACACACACACACACATACACACAATGGAATATTATTCAGGATTTAAAGAGATAAAATCATGACATTTGCAGGTAAATAGATGGAGATGGAGAATATAATGCTAAGTGAAGTTAGCCAATCCCCAAAAGCCAAATGCCAAATGATTTAAGAATGCTGATTTATAATATGCTGCGGGCTGCGGGGGGTGGGTGGGTGCTGGGAGGATTAAATGAACTCTAGAAAGGTCAAAGGGGACAAGGGGAGGGAGGAGAAGAGAGGGGGCATTGGGGTTGGAAAGATGGTTAAATGTGATGGTCATCATTACCCAAAGTACATGTATGAAGACACGAAGGATGTGACTCTACTTTGTGTACAACCAGAGATATGAAAAATTGTGCTCTATACTTGTGATATGAGTTGTAATGTATTCTATTGTTATATAACAAATTAAAATTAAAAAAATACTCAAACGACCCTAGAAAATAAAGACTTTATTAAAGCTTTTCATCTGAAAAAAAAGAGTAAAATATGATGTTAGAAGAACTTAAGCTAGATCTCTCTAGTGAAGAAAGGGGAAGTAAAGATCAAAAAACTTTGAGACACTGTCCCTGTGAAGAAATAAATCCTCAAGTAGGTCATTCTAATGTCTGTAAAGATGGACATGATGGATGTGTTCCTCTTATCTGCTGTAACATCGGGTATGGTGGAAAGTAGCGCAATGGACAGCAGGAATCTGCTGAAACAGAATTTACCTAAGGGTAGAGGAAGATAATCAAGCCAATAGGGCAGGACAACTGGACAACGTGAGGAAGCAGAGGCCTCTTGTTGGTTAAGCTACTGCACCATTGCTCTGTGATGCTGGTATGAGTCCATGTGAGGGCAGTGTGGATCAGGCGAGGAGATCCTCAGATCCTGAGGAAGGCTTTGGTCTCCAGGAAAATTTCCCAACACTTTCCAAGCTGAACTTAGGTGATGGTGCCCTCCTAGTGAATGGTCCAACTGTAGTGGGAGGCACCTGGCTCTGAGTTCAGAACTTGGTAGTCCCTGGCTCTACCCATGCCCACCTGAGTTGTAGCACACCAAACACACTGCCCTTAGCAGGCACATATTCCCAAGGGTCCCCCATCCCTTTCTGTTCAGAGGATGCTGTGAGAGCCATGGCTGCTGCTCCCTCAGGTAAGGAAGGTCCAGGTGGGCTGGGGAGTGGACAGCCATGGATGCTCCTACCATGTGATCACCCATGCCCACCAGCTTGTTCCCTAGAGATGAAGACCTGGCATAAGGCAGAAGCTGCTGCAGAGTATTGAAGCTGCTGCTGACCTTGAGGAAGAAGGTAGGTGCAGGACGCACATCTGGGAAGGCACAGCCAACTTGGGTGGGGGGCAATGGTTCCTGGAGGGGTGCTCCCTTGTGACAGGAGCTGCCACATTGTAGGCAGGCTCACCCAGGATGAGCATCTACCTCTGGAGGGCTGAAGGGGTGACCCATATGTTTGGGGTTCTGGGGCTGGAGGTATGGGGTACCTGTGGTGTCTTTAAGCTGTGTGCAGGGGTGGATGCAGTGTGAAGATCCTCCAGGTTGGGGGCATAGCTTGAGGTGTCTGGTTGGGACCCCCTGTTGTGCAGGAACAGTTGTGTGGGTCTCAGTGAGGGGGCCTTAAAGGAGAGACAAGCTTCTGGGGACAGGTAGGCCTGCTTGGGGAGGTCCATGTTGAGTGGGCCTGCCAACGAGGGCCCAGTGTTCAGCAAAGGAGAGGTTCAGTTTGGGGACAAAAAGACTCCCTCCTGCACCAACACATTTGCAGTCCCCAGAGCCATCACCACCAGGAGACAGAGGCCACTTCTTGGGGGTCTCAGTTCTGTGGACTGCTCCTTTGGCAGGCAGGGAGCCTGCCAAAGGAGAATGACAAACAGACTTCTGCTGCCCTGCTGCCCATTTACTGTCCCTTGGGCCATGGTGGAGATTAGTCCAGTCTCTGGATTTATAGCTAGTCACCTCTGAGGTCCCTGTAGAGGTGCGGAACATGTATACTGGCGGGGCTAAGGATGGCATCTGCAGGTCTGGACTGAGTGTGCATGGGTGCACACATGGCTGTGTGTGTGTGTGTGTGTGTGTGTGTGTGTGTGTGGTGTGTATATGTGTGGAGTTTGGGCTGCAGTGTGTGAGTATGAGAATGTATGTGCATCTGTCTGCAGATGTCCAAGTGCATTTCCAGAAATTGCATGTGAATCGGTGTGAACTGTTTTTGTGAGTCTGTTTTGTGTAATGCATGAGTATATATGAATAAATAAGACTATGATTTGTGTGTGTGTGTGTGTGTGTATGTGTGTGTGAGATTTGCCCTTGTCTTGTCACCCCCCACCATTGCTCAGCCTGGCACCCCTTTGCAGCCATGTTTGCATCTTGTGAGCTGTCAGCTCGAGATCTTGCATGGTGTAGACATTTTGGCCCAGCCTGGTCTGTGTGTGTGTGTGTGTGTGTGTGTGTGTGTGTGTGTGTGTGTGTGTGTTAAGGGTGGCATCATGTGGTGGACGAACTGAGCACCACTGAGGCTCCCCTCCCCATGCAGATGCAGATTGAGCACTTACTCACATGCTTTCATTGAGAGTACAATCCAGCCTGAGGACAGGTAGATAAATAATAAGTTCCATGGCAGAAATAAAGGTCAGAAAGACAGGGAAAGGGCTCACCAGAGGTGGTGGTCAGCTTGGCCTCGCTGAGGGGATAATGTTTGAGCAGAGCATTGAAGGAAGGGTGGACATACACTTCTTCAGGAAGGGTGTTCCTGGCAGAATTATCAACACCTGCAAGAACTTGAGCTGGGAAGACAGAGTAGCAAGGTGGCCAATGAAACCAGAGCAGAGTGAAGGAGAGTGATGATGAGGTCAGAGAAAGAACAGGGTCCACCTTCCAGAGTCTCGTGGCTGCTGAGGTCTTTGGCCCTTACTCTGGGTAAGATGGGTGCCCTGGGGGAGTTTGGACCAGAGGAGGAACATGGAAGTATCAGGGACCAGTAGTAAGGAAGCACGGTCACTAGGGTGTCAGGCCAAAGAAGAAACTTCGGCCTATTCTTTTCAGAATTTTGCCTCTGGGCTGGGAACCCCAGGCTCAGCCTCTACTTTCCAGCATTCAGAGTAGGGGTTGCAGAATCCTTGTTCATTGAATGGGCACAGAACTTCCAAGAAGGACATTTCTGGGTCCCCTGAGTCCTGTAGGATTGACTCAGTTGAGCCTGTGTGTAGGCTCATGGGGGCAGAACTTCTCATGAATAATGCAGTCCCACCCACATGATGTGTTTTGAGGCTGTTTCAGGACTCTGACAGCACAGCTCCTGGGAGCTTTGGATAGTGTTGGGTGTCTGGTAGCCTTGATCTCCCTGGTTATCTGTAGTGAGAGTGGCAAGAGGGGCCTGGCTTTCTTGTTTGCTTGTGTCTCCTGTGCCATGCTGTTGGGTCTCCCTGCAGAAGCCTCATGAGGTGCTGTAGTAGCTTTTGGGAGCATTTTGTCATGGGCTAACAAGTAGGAAAGGGCACTTTTGTCACCCCCATGGGCCTGCAAAATTGCTAAGGCTTCAGGCACCTGATGCAACAGGACATGGCCTGAGTCCTTTTCCCCAGGCCTCTATCCCTAACAACCATGTGATTCCTAAAGAGTCCTGGGTCACATCCCCCTGTTCCTGCTTTCTAAGCACAGGAGGTTCTAGAGCTGACCACCACCTCTGGGGAGCCCTAGGTTCTAGCCACCAGCTGGCACCACGCTCTGTGACCGGGCCCTCCCTGGAATTTGCCAAGGCTGTACTTAAGATATAATAAAACAACAGCTAATAAGGTTTGCTCCCCTCCAGGAAGCCCAGAATTCAATTAAAGACACCCTGAATAAATAAAGGCATAAAAACAAACAAAACAAAAAATTACCATATGATACCTAGCTGTTCAATAGCCAATCTCATTTAACCACACCCGTGCTCTGTGGAGTGAACAACACACCTTCCACTGGTGCATTAGAAAACTGGGACAAGGACATGGCAGGATTCTTGCCTAAGGTCACAGAGATAGTGAGTGGTTCACCCAGGGATCTGGCTGCAAACCGTGCTTTACAATGCTCTGCAGCTGCAACCAACAGCCCATAGGTAGTTGTGACCTATGCTGGGAGTGTGAGTTGGTGTTGGCAAAGGGCCAGACTTTGGAATCAGACAGTCCTGGGTTCAAATTGTGGTCCTGCCTGTTTAGTAGCACCTGAACCTCTGGAATGACAGTCTCTTTTCCCTTGTGCAGCAGTGTTGCTGACCTGTTCTCGTGGTGCCATCTGTATGCAGAAAGGACTGCTTCACTCACTCCAGTGGGAGCAAGATGGACTCAGCTGCAGGGGGTCAGTTTCTGCCCTGTGCTCACAGATGACTTTGCAGATGCAAAGGGGTGCTGCAGGCCCCAGAGCTGTGCTATATGTTGAATGCAAGGGGTATTTCTTGATGTCCAAAGGGACAAGCTCTTTGGGGGGAGCCTCCTGATCCTGCCATGGAGTTGTCCTGAGCCCTTGGGTGAGGGGTTTCAGAGTTCTAAATTCAGATGGGTCACTGTGATTTTCTTTTAGTGATATGAGAAGATGGAAGATCCATATTTTTATGCTTTTTCTGTGCCTGATGTTTTAGGAGCTCAGATTGAGGGTGTTCTTAGGAATGTGACAGTTGCTGCCATACCGAGGCCACATTGAAAAATCAGATAGCTGAGGCCCTAGGAGTCAGACACTCAGTGACACTTGGGTCTTTGAAAGCATTCCCTGCAGCTATTCTTCAGTCAATTATGCTTAATTAGTAGACTAGAATTATAGAATCTTCAGTTCATCAAACATCAATCCTAAGTGCTTTGCCTTGTCTCATATAATCTACAAGGCTGACTTCCTCTTGTGTAGGTGAAAGTAGCAACTCCTCTTTATTAGCAAGGAAGTTGAATCTTTGAGGGTTTAAGGACTTGAGCCAAGGCCACACAGCTATGAAGCAGCAAAGTGGTCCACCTTTCAAATTGGATAAACCCTAACAATGTTAGCTAGATCAACAAGTAAACAAGCTTAAATTTACAGGAGAAAGAAAGGCTGACAAGTGGATTGCTTTGGTTCACATGTTTGGGAATTGTGGGCTGAACAGATTCAGGCACAGCTTTATCCAGAGGTTGCAGTGTCATCATCAGGACACTGCCTCTCTCCATCTCCCTGCAATGCCTTCTTTGCCCACCCTGTCTCTGGGGGTGGTGGCATGTTGCCAAGCATCTTTAGAGACACAATCTTCTAGTTTGGCATTGGAGGAAAAGACAGTGTCCTAATGATGATAGTGAAAGTCATGGGCCAGCCTGGGTCACTGCGTCTTTCTGCCCATCATGGTGGGATGGATTGATCTCAGTGGTCAAGCCTGGAGGGGCTGAATCATTGTGTGAGAGAAAGAAAGAGTCACCAAAAATATTCAAGGGTAAATGATGAGACAGGGAGATGAAAGCCAAGCAGGCAAGCCACAGATGTCCCCACTGAAGGGGTGAGAGCAGCTGCATTTAGAACACAGCCCCTTGCCGTAGAGGTGGCTGATTTTGCCCCTGTGCCTGTCTTTGGTCCTAAGTGCTGCCTGCAGGCTTACTATTTGCCAGGTGTCCACTGGATCAGGTGAGAAGACCCTGCTATTGTACAAACAGACACCAACTTGCTGCATGGAGAGAGCATGCTCAGCTTTCCTGGGTACCTCCAAGTTTCCAGAGTGCATTACCCAAGCCTGGCTCAGATTGCCCAGGTCTGAATCAGTGGAGGCAGTTGTAACTACTACCATCAACTGTGTGGCTTTGAAACATCAGAAAATGATTTCTCATAGATCTGAAGGCTGGCAGGCCAAGATCAGGGGGCCAGGATGGCAGGATATGGTGAGGGCCCTCCCTCAGGTTGCAGCTGACCCACTTCTCATTATATCCTCACCTATGACTTTTCCACAGCTTCCAAGCCCTGCTTTCCAATCCTGGGGGAGCTGGGGAGACCACAGGGAGCACAAGGAAGGCCTATACCCTCTTGGAACCCACAGTCTAGAAGGAGAGACCGAGCGAGGACAAGTCAACTGATGAAGAAATAGGATGAATTCAGAAATGGTTGAGGAAACAGAGGAGAGAGAGGGTCAGGGTGTTCCTAGGTGGCAGTCAGAATGGGCTTCTCAGAGGAAGTGTCATGAGAGCTGAGAGCATATTGATGGACAGGAGCTGCTGGGCCAAGAAGTGGGAAGGACAGCTTAAAGGTGCTCAGGCAGCAAGCAGCTGGCAGACTCTGAGGGAGCAGGGGTGGAATGGAGATAAGTAGGGACAGTCCAGGGACAGAGAGAAAGAGGTGGGCCACCCTAAATCTGAGTCTTCCCTCAAGGCCTTCTGAGGAGGTGTCAGGCAGGGCTTCTGAGCTGTCACCATCAGACAGCTTCTCTATAAAGACCCCAAAGCCCCTCGAAGACCATGCTGTGCTGAGCTTGGAGAGAGGCAGGTTGGGAAGGAGGTGCTCGGTCTGTTTGCCCCAGCCTCTGGTTGCCTGCCCTCAGCCTCTCCCAGTGCAGAGTGACAAAGCACACTTCTTCCTCCTCTTGTTTTTTACTTGATAACATTTTAGAGCATTTTTAAGCTCAAAATTGAGGGGAAGAACAGAGATTTCCCAAATGCTCCCATCCCTGCCCAGCCTCTGCCTTTGTCACCATCACTACCCACCATAGAGGCACATTTGTTCCAGTTTAGAAACCCACATCATTGTCACCTAGAGTCTGGAGCTTACCTTAATCTTTACTCTTTCTGATGCACATTATGTGGGAATGGACAGTTGTAGAATGACATCAACCCACCTTTGGCCATGACCATGATGTTTACTGGCTGTGATCTGAGGAAGCAGGTGCATTGACCACCAGGACAGAGCAACCTGAATCCATGTGGAGCTTCACTGATGCAAAGTGCAGTCTCCTCACAGGCCTGATGGGCCTTGCCTTCCTAGGTCAGCAGCCTCATTGGAAACTTGGGAATGGTAAAAGTGACACCTACATTGCATGGGTGCTATGAATCTTTGGGCTTACGCAGGAAGCACTCACATCTAGGAGGCACCCATAGGGGTTTGTTGAATGAGTGAATAACGGTACTCTCTTCCAGACTTGGTGTGGGACAGCCTGGATTTGAATTCCCACACTGGCACATGTAGCTGAGTATTCTGTGGCAAGTCGTTTCATCTGACCATGACTCAGTTTCCTCATCTATATAGGGGGGATATATCCATCACATTGAGTTACCATGAGGAGTTGAAGAAACCATATCCATAAGCATGGGCCAGAAACACAGTGGTAGGTGGTGCTACTAAAACAAATGTATGCACACTTACTATGCAGCAGCTACTGTCTTCAATTCTTGAAAGCTACTTTATTCCTCCCCAAATTTGGACATTCCTCAGAAGGTGCTGGAGCTGCTGTGTAAAAGATGTGTATTGCTTCCAAGCCCTGGCACATGGCCATCTCCTGGTTGGTGCTGGGAATTCTGGGAAGTCAGTCAGCTCTGGGGAAAGTAGTGTTTTCAGAGAAGCAGCCTGCCTGGATGTTTAGAAAACTGAGTAGGATGAGCCCAAAGAGTGTCTGCCTCAGGCCTGGTTCTGTGTAACTCTAGGCAGCCTATAGCTCTGGTTTTACCATGTGGGCATATCCCCTCCCTGTGAGAAAGTTCTCTGCCTCAGGCCTCACTACTCTGAGGCTTCAGGAAAAACAATTTCCACATTTAGGAAGGAGTCTGTGGATTGCATCTGGGAGCATTTCAACCTGCATGTAGCCAGAATAGAAACACTTGGGGAGAAACAAATAGAGTCCTGGCCCTGAATAGCTAGGCAGTAGGTGGTTTGGCTCAGTCATCACTCAAATGTATGTGTAGCACCACCATGGGCCATCATTTGGCCTATTATATAGGAATCAATGCAGACAAACCTTCTAGTCCTCCTGGAGTTCCAATATTGTCAGGAAGTTAGTCAAGCCCACCAGCCATCTTGGCAGATGAGGGGCACAGGATGTTAGAGGTGTCAGCCTCCTCGCCATCTCTAGGTATAGAAACCTGGAGCCAGATGTTTGTGAGGAGTAGCTTCAAGGAAAGAAGGGAGTGGTCTTTGGGCCAGTCAGGAGGGCTCCTGTTTCATGGGGAGCTGTTATAAATGATGGCTGGGCAAACCCCAATTTCCACCCTGTGTGATTTCCATCAGAGGACTCAACTCTGGGGTTTACCCTGTAGAAAGAACATATTGTGGTGCAATTGATTCTGGGCACCAAAGGAACAGAGTAGTGGTTGGGGCCTCAGAGCCAAGCCCTGTGTGGATCCCTTTCCAACACAGCCAATCCAAACCCAAGTTTCCCATACTTTTTTGTGCAGAGACCGGAGAGCAAGTCTGGGGAGCCCCTTACCCACCCATGTGCCTCACAGGTTGCCCTTTTGATCTGGTGCATGGACCTGCCTGGCTACTCTTTGGGAACCCATGATGCAGGGACCGTGGGAGGTTCCAGTTAAAAGAGAGGCCCTGTCTATCATGACTCCCTGTTTCACTCCACATTCCACAGCACCCTCTGCTCCATCATCAATACCTCTATCCAGAAGATTTTTGAGGTCCCAAGACTTGGACAACCTGAAGCTTTTCAGGACCTTCCTGTTTGTCATTATGCCAGAATCAGAGGGGAACTTTCATGTCCTTCCACAGCTGAAGAACACAGATCCTGTAAGTCTGAGCTCTCTGATGATGGGGTCTGGGGCGGATGACTGAAGGTGTGTGCAGAGGAATCTCAGCTGGTGCCCCTGGGATCTGCCATATGTTCCCAAGACACACAACGCTAACATCCTTCAGCTGGTGGAACCTAGTCTGGGAAGATGGCCAATTGTGGAGGAGGGCCAGGACTATTCTCAGAGGCAGGGTTCTAGTGTGAGTTGGGAAATACCCAAGGAAATTCAGTGATGTTGGTGTTTTCTCCTGCAGCTCTAGCACCATATCAAGTGATATAATTGCCTCCAGCAGCTGTGGCCCAATTTACTTGCTTACATTTGGGGGAGCATATTATCACATTCCCTGTGAAGGAGGAGAAATAGCCCTCAAAATCAGAGGTTGGTCCTACACCAGCATTGACCACACAGGAAGATATGGAGCCACCATTGGCCACTGAACCTTCAAGAAGAGGAGGAAGCTTAGCTGCCAATAAGCAAGTCAGTGGATATTGAACATTATCTTCCACTTGGTGTATATATATGGTACATATGGTGCTCCAAGCTGCCATCCCATCCTTTGAAAGAGAGTCACCTTTCCTGGCAGCAATATAAATTCAGGTTCCAAAACAATAGAGGCAGGAGGTCAAGAAACTATTAGGCCACAGCCCTTCACATCTACTAGAATGTATCCTCAATCCTCTAGTTCTAAACTTTTCAATGGCATCTCCCACATGTGAGCTCCTGAGCATTACCTAGTACCAGAACCCCCAGCACAGCTATCCTTCCCCTCCCCTCTGAGATTATCTATTTAATTTTTTGTGATGCTAATTCTTATGGCATTGTAAGTATTTTTAGTGGCATTCTTTTATGTTGACCTAAAAGTGCTTAATCCATTCACCAGGCTGTGCCACCACCAGTACTGCGTAGCTGCTGATGGAGCCCATGTAGAACTCATAGGTGCTGTGAGAGAGGATGCAAACAGGCCATCCAGGAGGAGGTGAGATAGATGCCCCTGTTATGGAGCAGAAGGGACTGCCTAAAGAGTGTTGAAGAATTTAGGCCATTATAACTCATACTATGACCTATTTTAACTGTCATGTGGCACTACAAATCCCACTCATATAAGATAAAAACCTTAATATGTACATTCTTATTGCTCCACAGATCATGGCTCACCATCCTCTTATTCTTCAAGACACAAAATTGAAGTTAGAACTGTTAATGACTCAGCAATGGTCTGTACTGTTTAAATAAAAAGAAGAGTCTTACGTTTTGCACTTCAAATAAAAAGCTGTGCATCTTACACTACTTTGTCACACTGAGAATGCAAAGGAAAAGTTCAAGAAGGAAATTAAAGTGCTGCTCCAGGGCATATGTAAATGACTAGAAAGCAAAAACAGCCTTATTGCTGAACTGGAAAAACTTTTTATATTCTGAAGAAAAGAAGAAACAACCCACGTTCTATGAAGATGAAGCCAAATCCAGATAAGGCCATCACTTTAGATTGTTATACTGACAAGAGAAGTGAGAAAGCTGCAGAAGAAGTTTGAAGGTGCCAGAGTGTGGCCCATTATGTTTTTGGCAACAGGCCCCTCTCCATAAAATGAAAGTGCAAGGCAAATAAACAAGTGCTGATGTATTAGCTCTTGCAAGTCATCTAGAAGGTCTTGCTAAGCTATTCGATGAAGATGTGTGGTGCTTTAGGTAGTAGGTGTCCCCAGAAGCTCATGGGTGAGCCAATACAAGGATTATCAGTGAAATGATTCAGTTCTGAGAGCTGTAACCCAATCAATGGTTTATTCCACCGACAGATATGAACAGGCAGCAGGCATGGAAGGGCATGTGCTGGACCCTTCCCAAGCCTGGAGGTATAGGTGGCACCTGCAAGGCATCTAGTGGCTGTGAAAGAAGTCTGGTTTCTGGGACTGAAGCATATAGAAGCCAATCTCAGTGTTCCACAGCAGGGTTTCACATTGGAGGTTCCCAGTGACCAGGAGCAGTGTCAGCATCCATCTGTGGGGAGAATGTCAAACAGCCAGCCAAGGTGTCTTAAGGCAGTTTGAGGAGCCCAGATGTATCAGTGGCAGGATGGAGAATTGGCCTCAGGCTTGGAGGACAGCCATGGGCAGGAGCCTGGACAGTGAAGCCTTGGCGTTTGGAATCTGTGGAGGTATTGGTGTCTGAAGTTCAGTTATGGCAGCGGTGGCAAAGGCAACCAAGGAGTCTGTAGGTGGCAACGTCAAGCCAGGCATCCAGAGAGGAGCATTCTCATCCTCTGGCAGTGGCAGCAGTCTGGTCCCAGTGCACTGATGGTGGCTGCGGCATCACTGGTGGCCCTGTGGGGACTCCAGTGGCCGCAGTGTGGAGCTCTGTTAGCGGTGATCGTGAAAGCTTGGGACAGCAGGCCTCAGAGTCAGAGGATGACTAGAGGCTGTGATGGCCTCTGCAGTGGCTCCTCCAGGCAACTGGTATTGCTCCTGGTAGGGCCTGCCTGCTCATGAAGCAGGGCGCAGGAGCTGGTGGTACCCAGACACCTGCTGAGGACCTTATGCTGCCCATTCCAGCAATGCCTGGCATTGGCCTTGAGTCCACCAGGCTGCTCACCTAATCCTTGAGTTCACCCTGCCCCTCGCTGAGTTGCAGCCTCTGAGGGATGAGTAGGCCTGCTGCCAGCTGGGGCAACCTTGGGAGAAGACACCCACCCTCCCCAGCTACATCTCCCCTGGCCTGTGGTAGCAGAGTGCAGAGGTGGGAGGTGGGGGGGGGCCTAGAAAATCCTCACCCTCCAAGTGCATCCCTGGGGCAGGACAAGGGTGGAGGGCACAGGAGGCAGTGGGAGTCTAAGGGCAACAAGTTCTCTGTCTTGGTCTTCTGCCACCCCCAGCCACAGAAATGCACTTTGGGGGTGACGATGCCCTAGGACCTCTGCTTTCTGCACCCACAGTCCATGCAGGATGTGGCTGGGGATGGTGAGGTTCTCTCCTAAGACTGCCCCAACCTAGCAGACAGCCCAGTTCCTCAGTAGAGAGGCTATATCAGGTGATGGGGTTAGCAGACATCTAGTGGGCACATGGCCAGAGCAAGACATGGCAGCTGTGGACAGCATAAGGTCCTGGGCAGCTGTCTGGGTACCACCGCCTCCCGTGTGCTTCTTCCTGAGCAGGCCAGTCGACCAGGAGCAAGACCAGGGCCTGGAGCCTCCACCACAGAGGACATCCCAGCTACTGGTTACCTTCTCACTCTGACACCCACTATCCCATGCCCTTGCTGCCATGCCAGCCTGGAGCTCTTTGCTGCAGCCAACCAGACTCCCCACATGGCCACTGGATGCCACCTTCACTGCCCTGCAGCCGGACCCCAGTTACTTCTGCAGGATGAAGATGCTTACTGCTGGACACTGCCTGTTGTTGCTGCCCCTGCTTCTGAACTCTTATGGTGCCACCACCATTGTGCAGCACTCAAACTTCCAAACTCCAGATGGACTCCAACACTGCACACCCCACCCCTGGTGCCCAACCCCTGTACTGAGGCTGGACCCCTGATGCAGCTACATGTTGCTCCTGCCCCTGCCAGACTCTGGAGCTCCACCCTGCTGCCACCAGACTTTAACATGGATACTAGACAGTGACACTCGGTACTGGGGCCAACTTCATTGCAACTGCAGGCAGACCCTTGTCACTATGGCAGATGAAAACCCTCATGGCTGGATGCATCTGTTGTTACAACCACTGTTTCTGGATTCTTCCACTGTCACCGCCACCATGAGTAGGAAGCAAGGAACTCTCAAATCACAGCTGCATGCTGACACCACCACAGTCACCCCCACCCCACGCCAACACTCAACTCCTGACTTTGGACGCCTGATGCCTTATGCCCCAAACAGCTGGATGCTGCTCTTGCCACCATATGCCACCATTTCATGATGGTGCCATTGCAGTGAATTGACCCCAAGGATGCTTCTCTGCTCAAGATGTATAGGAGCTGGGAAACTGATCATTCTCCATTACTGTCACCTCACCAAATTCCACTGCATGCTGCCTGCCTTTTCTCACCCCAGGACCAGCCACCAGTTTTCAGGACCCTTGAGGAGTTGTGGCTCTAACTCAGGGAACTCATCCAAATAAACAAGTGAGCACTTTAAATAAAGGCTGCAGTCCTCACAGCAGGCAGTGGGTGGGGCTAGGTGGGTCCAGCTCACTGGTGAGAGGGTGGGGTTAGAGCCTGGGAGCTGCTGGCCAGCTCTAGACCTGATCCTGTAGGGCAAGATAGAGAGGGATCTCTGGCTGCTCTTGGAGTCTAGCCCTTGAAGAACCTTCTGGTCCTTTTTGTTGAACTTTCAATGGTGTCTCCTTCCCCTACTCCTCCACTCTTCCCTGAGGAGACTCTGTGTCCTGGACAAAGGGTCATCTGGGCACAGGGTCTCTGGGCAGTGGTGTGAGGCCCCAGTACATTGCAGCAGGCTGGGGACAGCCAGACTGGCCATACCTGGACTTGTAGGAAAAATAGCCTGTTGGGAAAATACCCTCCTAGATCTACCAAATTGAGCCAAACCCTGGCTTCTTCCAAGAGATTATCAAGAAAGGAAAAATATGAGTAAGCAAGTTTGTCTGGCTAATGGGTAGTGTGAGAAGTAAAGACTTCAGATTGGGTAGAGCTGGATTTAAATCCCTCTTAACTGGGTGACCTTGATTAGATTGCAGAACTAGGTACAACCTTGGGTTTGCATCTGGTAAAGTAAAGTTGGTGAGGAGGATAAGCCAGGGGTAAAATTAAGCTGTTGAGCGGTACCTAAACTTTGGGAGCCAGGAAGGCATTTGACATGATTTCCATGCAGAAATAAATTCTGAGATTGAAGTCAACCCACTTAGAGGTGCATCTTTGGAAGGCAACTGACCTGTGAGCAGGTGGTTGAATTTACTTCATTTTTAGATGAAATAATAATATATGGAATATCATAAGCCAATGTTGGGTTAGGCTTGTGAAATTATACTCTGTTTTCAAATTTGTTTTAAGTTACATTGAGTTAAATTTACATAGTTGAAGCCTCCTGGGATATCCCCCACCTCTTGTCACACCCGCACATAGAGCACTATCTACAATTCCTTACTCTTTTTAGAGTGTCACCAAATATGTCAATACATGTATGTACACATGCAGAGATATACATTATGTAATACTTTGTTCCTTTTAGCCTGCTTTGGAACCTCCTGAAAATAAAATCTCTTATTCTTACGTACATTCTTTTGCAGCTTTCCCTCCTTAATTTGTACCCCTTAAGCTGAGCATCAGGAAGAAGGGAACACCAGAGAAACTCAAAGATCCAAAGGACACCACCCTGCTCAAGTCACTCTGGAAGCTGACTAGCCTGAATGTGCCCAAAGCTTGAGGAAACATCAGCCCTGCTTCAGCCACTCTGGGTTGGATGTACAAGGTGAAAGATATACTAAGCAAAATAAAATGGACTGTTTCACTCCTTAAGACAGCTCTTATACTGTCATTGCCACCCCTTACTTCTGTCATATACAGAGTCCTTTGTTTTGTCTTGACTCTAGGACTGATAACAATCAAACACATAGTTAATAATATCAGAAAAAAAACCACACACACATGTATCAGTGCAATCCTGAAAGGGCTTTGCAGTTGAGATCCAAGCTCACTATTTGGAGGATGGTTTCCTTTTCTTGGTGGGTTCAAAATCTTAATTGATATAGAATGGATTATGCTATGAACTTGTTTATTGCTTTCATGTTTGTTTCCTCTTTACATTAAAACTAGTGGTTCTACAATTGAAGCAGGTTTTTTTTTAAAAAAGAGAAACAACAACTATGATATTACATTATATAAAGCTTTAAGCCAAGAAGAAATAATGCCATTTGATTTAGAGGATTAAGTAATGAGCATCAAAGAGGGTAATGCTGTAGTTCCCAAAAGACTCCCACCTTAATTGTAACACACAAGTCTCTCTCTTAATCAAGAAGAGATTATTTTAAGAAGTCAGCAAAATTTCCAGAGCACTCATTGTGTTTGAGCTCCTTTTTGTTGTAAAGGCCAGGTTTCTCTTTCTTGTAAGAGTTAGGCCTGCAGGGCTGGGGTTGTGGCTCAGTGATAGAGCACTTGCCTAGCACATGTGAGGCCTGGTGTTCAATTCTCAGCACCACATAAAAATAAAAGTATTGTGCTCATCTACAACCAAAAAAAAAGTCTCCAATCAAGTTTGTTGATGTGCAAAAATTTCTGTTTTCTGTGTAAAAAATTGTGAAACATCTGTCCAACCTATGAATGTGGAACAAAATTAAGTTATATTAAACATTGTGCTGTGTAACCAACCATTGAAATCTTAGAGAATTTCCAGACCTGGGGTTCAGAGCTTGTTTGGTGTTAGCCCCTCTGGATTGCTGCAGCTTAAATATATCTGCTTCCTCCAAATTCCTCAGGTGTCCAGACTCATCTTTCTTACATCAATGCCTGCTTGAAATGCTAGAATGTCCTAATTCTTGAAGGGCCTGAAGAGACAGTATCTCAGACTCTTGTCACAGTATGAATTCTAGGAAAAGTAATTCATCACAATAAAACTAAATTCAGGTTTCATTATAGGGACTTCCTGGATGTAATATCAAAGTTGCATGATAAAACTTGTATACGTCTATTGAGTTGCCATAATATACCCCCTAAAGATATATAAATGATATATTTGAAAAAAAATTAAATCTGGGGGAAAATATGTTTTGTGAGAAATCTAAAGCCATGCTTGCATTTTGTGTTGTTTTAAATACTATGCTGTAATAATATTAGATTTTATTATTACATTTTTAAATCTGAAAAAGACATCAGAATTTTGTACCATAATATTGTCATAAAGGGAAAATTTTATTGATTAGAACATATGCTTTCCTGTTTTTAAAGCTAAAAGTTGAATTAAAGGTTTGCACCAGACACCAACTTCATCAGAACCTCAGTCTGGTGAAACCACATCTTGGTGCCTGCCCAGGCCAGTGCCCATGTGTGCCTGGCTCTTTTCCACCCAATAGATATGAGCCCTGAATGAGGGTGGTGGGACCTGAATTCCAACCCCCTTAGTGCTTATGTTTGGGCCACTTGGACAGCTGTGCTCTGCTTTAATTTCTTCTCTGTGAGGACTTGTGTCCAATCTGCCCATGGGACTGTTGAAAATCAGTGAAGAAATTCACCAAGTTTTAGGATGCCTGGTTGCTGTACAGTGTGAGGAGGGACATCCTGACAAAGGTACCTCTGTGACTCACCCCTACCCTCTACCTGCTTTCCTTCACAGTCTATGTGGAAGGCAGGGGGATTTTGTTCATCTGCCATGCGGCCTGCCAGCTCCAAGGCAAAGGCACCCTCCTCTGACCTCTACCTGCCAAATCAAAGAAGGCAATTGTCAGTTCTCTCAGTGGGTGAGAGATATTAGATCGCAGTTAGTAGTGAGCACTGAAATGCAAACAAATAACAGCCAATGTCATGGATTTTCTTTATGTGCTCTTAAGGCTTTCTTTAAATTACTTTTAAGGCAAGTGGGTAGACAGATAATGCAGAAAAACAACAGGTACACAAATAATCAGAACAAAGAGAGTCAATTAAGAAATACACCAAGAAAGATTAATGGGGCTATTACTAATTCTTGTCAGGGTCATTTGGGGTCATTGTGAAGCTAGAATTTATGGCCATAAGTGTCTCAATAAATTTCAGAAGAGAAATTTTCTCAGCATTACAGGAGAAAAAAGTTAAGTTCTTTCTGGTCATTGACCGCAGTACTCACAGTAACATAGTATTTACTTGTAAATGAAGCCCCCCCCCCTTAATATGATGGCCAATATGACAGTTCTGGAGAAGAACAACTAAGTAAAAACTCTACCCCTTGACATGAAGGAGTTGAACACCTGATTGTCAAAAAGTGGTGAATGTGGACCCAGTTCTCAGGGCAACCCTAAAATACCAATGAATTTGGAGACAGCTCTCTTTCCTTCATTGTTCTCTGCTGGGAGTGAACCACTGTTTGGAGAATGCTCTTTGTTTGAGCCTTACTTTATTTTTACTTAAAAAATGTTATCTTGCATTATCTTTGGTTTCTGACTTCAAATTTTTTTTCTTTGGAACACAAGACCTGAGGTTTGGAGTTTCAATTACCCACTCTCCAGCAACATCTAATCAAGTGGCTTGAATCAGATTGACAGCCATCTACAGGAAGGAATTTAAACTTCACCTTATTCCTCTCCCAGCTTTGGTTGAGATGATGTCTAACTTAGCCTCTGATATCTTACAGTTTGCTTTAGTTTCTCTGTCTAAAATTTCCTCTCCTGAAACCTCTTCCATATGTCACACCCATGCTTTGTCTAATGTCATTTATGTTGTCACTGTTCATCTTTTTTTTCCTCTTAATAACAGTGACTTTTTTTTCCTGCTGACATATAGATGTACACTTTCTCTTGCTTTTTGTGGCATTTTTTGAGCAAGGCCATCAGAGAGACAATGAAGCTCCACTGTTATGGCTGTTGCCTTCTGGTGTCCCCCTGTCTCTCTTCAGTAAAGGGCATCACACCACCATTTTCATAGGATACTTCCAGAATCTGGAGGGCAATGAGTTAACCACCTTTATCTACTTACAAATCTTCTCATGGGGCACTAGTTGAAGATCCCTCATAGCTAAGAAATATATTCTCAGTTGGTATCTTTTCTTCACCAAAGTGGTAGTTATGGTCCTTATTCTATAGTGCCTTTGCATGGACCCCATGTCTCCTCACATTTATTATTCCAAAGGAAAGCCAAGGAATACAATGATTCTTGCTCTTTTCTATGTCAGTAATCCTGCTGTTATTTTTGGACTATCTATGTTTCCAATAGAGTGACACAAAACTCTTGCTCCCCTCCCCCAGTTTTCAATATCATGCCCATCCTACTCTGATGAGGCCTTTCTAGTCAAATGAGTCAAAGAATTACTGGCCTAGGGACCCCCAAACCACACCTTCCTTCCTCTCAAAGATGTACCTAACACTCATCTGTCAATATCAAAATTCCCACTCTCCTCTGTACCCACCATTACCTGCTCCCATTCCCGCAACCCTATTTCCCTCATCATGAGTCTGTCCCTATTTAGCCTACTACCAGTTTATACACATTACAAGAGGAAAATGGAGAATATTGACTGGTAAGAATGCAGGTACCTTTTTCTATGCAAGATCTAAAACAGGCCCAACAGGATTTAGGAAGATTTGCTGATGACCCTGATAAATATATAGAGGGATTCAAACTCAGGCCTTGAGGTAATCTGGAGAGATATAACAATAATTTTGAGTCAAACTCTTAACAGAGACCTCAGTTTGCTAAGGTTTGGAGGATGATTTATATTTTCCTAACACTTTATACCTTGTGGGCCCTTCTGCTGTTCAAACTGAGCATCCTCTTTGGAGTTATGATGAATTACTTTGAAGGTGATACAGAGATCACCTGATCATTTGTCTCAAGGCAGCACTTAATAATAACAGGATGAAACGTATTCTATGACATTGGCATCAATTGATCAGGGGTTGGGACCTAAGAAAGGAGAAAAGAGGGCCAAGAGACCAATACAATTATTGACTGCAGCTCTTCATGGCCACCCTCTTTTCTTCCCCTCAGAACCCTTGAGCCTCTGTAGGTGTCTATCGTCATTACAGAAAGTGAGGGCACTAGAAGAAAATCTGCCTAATTAAGGGCAGGCTTCCAAAGACTTCTTGCCCTGTATGTGGCAGGAGAAGCCACTGGAAAATGAAGCACATGCCTGAACCCCTGTGGCTGGGGAGGCTCAGGCAGGAAGATTGTAAGTACAAAGCCAGCCTCAGCAAAGTACCAAGGCCCCAAGCAATTCAGGAAGACTCTGTCTTTGAATAAAATATAAAAATGGTTGGGGAAGTTGCTTAGTGGTGAGTTTCCCCTGACTTCAGTCTCTGGTAATCCCTACCATAAAAACCAGATTTGCATTCCCCAGAAGATGCTCTGTCCTCACCACCCTTGCCATGGAGACAAGTTTTAAGTTGGGGGTTTTCTAGCACTTTCTGGTGGAGGAAATTTCTGGTTTTTGGAACACCTCAATGTATCTTATATTTCTCTGTCTCTTGGTATATCAATTTTATGGTGATAGTTGTATCTTGTTGTTTTTCTCATAGGGCATTTGCCTCTAAATGATTTCCTCTATTTCAGATATTGAGGTCCCCTGGATAGAGCTTAACTCATAATCAAGAGCATTTCCCTGACAGCAAATATGGCAGATACCTACCCTTATCAGCTGAAAGTAGGCATTAGTCAACCTTGTCCCAGATATGATTTAGGGTCTTGAATCTTGGCAGGGGGTATTAGGTAGCAGTTAGTAGTGACCAGTGAAATGCAAACCAATAACATAGCAAGGTCATGGGATTCCTTTAAAGTTACTTTTATGGTTTTCTTTACATTACTTTTAAGGCAAATGGGTAAAAAGATAACTTACAGAAAAACAACAGGTGTGGAAACCTTAAAGAATAAAGAGGAAAAAGAGGTCCAATCAAGATATATATCCAGAAAGAAAGATTAACGGGGGCTATTCTAACTCTTGACAGGGTCAATTGGGGTCATTGTAAAGCTAGAAATTATGGCCATAGGTGTCCCAATATATTTCAGAAGAAAAATTTTCTCAGTAGTGCAGGGGCTGTAAGGTGAATTCTGCCTTGTCATTAACCTGAATATTCATATTAACAGAAAACTGACTTGTAGATGAAGTCCTCTGAACAAGAAGGCCACCATGACAGATCTGGAGTGGACCAACTAAGGTCAAAACTCCACCACCCAACATGAAGGAGGAGGACACCATATTGGCAAATAGTGCTGAAGGTAGACCCAGTTCTCAAGGCAACCAGAAAACACCAAAAAATTCAGAGATAGCACTGTTTCCTGTTGTTTTTGCTGGGAGTGCTCTTTGTTTGAGTCTTAATTTAGTTTTACTACTAATAAAATTCTCTTTTCTGGGTTTCAGTGACTAACTCAAAGTCTTATTTCTTCAGAACAGAAGAACTGGGGTTTGGAGCTTTACCCCCCACCCCCAGTCTCATACGACAGGAGAGACTCCTGGCCATATTTGGCCAGCAGAGTCCCCAGTAGGAAATAGGAGATTTGAGGTGATGCTGAGAGAGCTTTTCTTGCAAAGGTGGGGAGCTCTTCCCTGAGCTATCAGAAGTCTCCACGAGTTGGGTTCCACTGAGCAGCCTGGTTCCCAGCACAGCTGAGGGGTGGGGAGGGGCCAGCTATGTAAGCATCTTCACTCCAGGGTTCTGGCTACCTTATCTCTAAGCAGGCCAGCATCTGGATGTGTGACAGTGAATCCTTGAATCTCCCAAACAGAAACCTCTTGAGATATGCCCATCTTGGGAAAAGAGACACAGTTGTTGGCCAGTTGGTGGTGTTTCCTCTGTCCCTCATGGGCAGTGTTTTGCAATAGATTGTCTTGCCTGGCTTCTCTATGCATATAGGAATAGTTTATACCCCAGAGGGTTGCAGGGGTCAGGTAGCCCAGCCCAGAGGATTGTGGGGTGCCCATAAAAACCAAATCTTTTTAGGAGAAGGATACCAGTCCAGTCTCAGACAGGAGTAAACATCAAAGGAAATTTGCAGTGCCTTTTCTTCATGGTGCCCATAGGCCCACTCTCACTTCTGTAGCCAGGCCTCTCACACCTGCCATGTCCCCATGAAAATAGATGCTTCCTGTGTCTTCTCCCTTCCCTTCCCCTCCAACCCCCCTCCAATGTTACAAGCCATCTGCCACAGTCTGGCTGGGCACAAATCACGAGCCACTCACAGCTTTGTAGATTCAAACAGCAATTCTTTATTCTTGATCTCACACCGGCCTTCTGCGAACACGTTCTGGGGAAATCCACGTTCTCTGCCCAAATCCACACCTCCACTGGGCTTCTGTCTCCCAAAAATACTGTCTGAATCCCATGAGAACTCAAGAGGAACTCAGGCAGCAGGATGCACCCTATTCCGCTGGCAAGGAAATTGTCATACCTACTTGGCTAATGGCTCCCAGCATCTCCCCCCCTTCTGATTAATTAAGCAACAAGTAATGTGGCTTAAGGACCATGCCTGGTAGGTTGTCCAATTCAACATATTGTTCTTACCCATCATCGGAAAACTGACCTTTAGGAGTGAGCCTCCTATCTTAGGTTGATACCACTGCAACTGGATCATACCCGTCACTGACTACCGGTCTAGCATATAGCCATACTTGTGGATAGGTCTATGCACCAGGTGTGTGTGGGGGGTGAGGTTCTTTGCTTCACCTCTGTTGGCCCCCAAATTTGGCCTTGGTGCTGGTGGGGGAGTGAGGTTAATGTGGCTTAAGGACCGTGCCTGGTAGGTTGTCCAATTCAACATATGGTTCTTACCCGTCATCGGAAAACTGACCTTTAGGCGTCAGTCTCCTGTCTTAGGTTGATACCACTGCAATTGGATCATACCTGTCACTGACTAACGGTCCAGCATATAGCCATTGGCCCCCAAATTTTAGACCATCACTAGCAGAAGGGAGCAGGATACAGAAATGCCATGACACCAAGCCAATTGATGTCTCCTTTGGAAAAATTGCATCACTGGTGACACCATCAGCAAAGATATGCCAGCACTACCACAATTAACATGGGGTGTGCTGGAAAGGAAATAAAAATTGTATCACTGGTGACAGCATCAGCAAAGATATGCCAGCATTACCACAATTCGCTGCACCAAACGATAGTTACATAGTCCAGGCAAGTTCTGCAAGCAGTTCAAAGTGGAGGAATCTATCAATATGTCCATCTCCTCCCAAAGTCCGTTTCCTCCCAAAGTAAGTTGACTCTTTGAGCATTATTTGTTGAGTTATATTCATTGATGCATCAGTTTATACAGTTCACTGTGATAGCTATCATAGAAGCTGTAGTTTGGTTTTATCTTTGTCTTCACTGGCACTGGGATGAAGATAGGAATTCTGGCAATGATGCTAAACAGACATTATCCTGAAAAGAATTATTAAATATAATGAAAAGGAAAGGTGAAAGTAAACAAACAGATCTGTTAAGTTTCTTTAAAAACAATCCTTAACAGCTGGTTACCTAATTTAAATTAAGCCATTTAAATCACGTGAATAGAAAAAAAAATAATTCGGATTCATATTTTCATGAGCACTCCTCATATAAGAAATATGGACATACGCACACACAGACATACAACATAAAACACAAGAGTACAACACATAAGACAATAATAAAGGCCTTGTAGCTTTACCTGGGTGAAATCTCCATTTCAATGTTTAAAAACTCCACAGTCAAAAAATAAAACTGATCAGAAAAATATTAACCTGTGTCTGTATGAGCTCAAAAAATAAAATAGAACTTTATGATGTGGAAAAATGCAATAATAAAATAGATATTGAAAAAAGCACCCTGGTTAATCACTGTCGCAGATGTAAGAATGGCCAAGCTGGAGTTCTGGATATCAGCTGTTATGGATTTGAGTCAAATCATCTTCTTTTTGATCTGTAGAAATTGCTTTAGTTAGTCTTTCTGGAATCCAAATTGGCTGCTGTTCTCCCTGTGGAAACACACAAACAGAGCCCCGACTCCAGACAATCACTGGGTCAGGACCTTTCCATTGTCCTGTTAGAATATCTTTCCAATGTACTTTAGGCTTATGTACATTTTTTGGATACATATGCCTTTCCGCAGCACTAAGTCCTGATGAATCCAAATTTAAAAAGTTTAGAGTAAAAAGCGTTATTTTAAGTTTATCTTTGGGGGATATATACCCATTTCCAATTCCCTCTTTTTGCTCTAATAAGTATGTCTGTATCTAATAGTTGTCTTAGCTTTTTGCATTTTCTGTCTGAAATACCTTACTTGACATATTCAACTATTTTCTTTATCTTGTTTCTATCCTCTAGTTTTCTAAGGTTTGTACACTCACCCTTAGTTGCTTTTTTTCCTCCTAGTTTTCTTTTGTTTCCTACTTTGTGGGTTTAAAATTCTTGTCTTCCTACATCTTCTCTATCTTCCTACATATTTTCTATCTTTTTTTTCATCTTCTTTATTTTTTTTCTTTTTAACTTTCTATACTTCTGTCTTTAAAGTTTTTCACTTCAAATTTTTAATCTTCTTTATCTAAATATCTTTTATCCTATTATCTTCCCATTTTTATGTTTTTTTTTTCTTCAGTCGTGAAGGCATCTTAACCACCTTCAATTTAACCTTTTAAAGCCTTTCAATTATCATCTATACTGTACTTTTAAATGTACTTTTTCACCACCTACAGCTTCACTATTTTAAATGAGGCTTAGATTTTGTTTAAATCGCTTAATGTTAGTTTACATGGCTGCCCTTCAACCAAAGGCCTTTTTTACTCCATTAAGAAGCTTTGTCTCAATCTGCCATGTACAAATATCTTTTTCTTCTTTCTTCCTTTCTCAAGCTTTTAAAGTAAGTTTAGTTTCCTCAAAATCTTTTAAAATGGCGTTTTACAACTTTTTACTTTACCACACAGAGATTATCTCATCTAGAAACATTTCTTTTTCTTTTAACCTCTTATATTAAAATATATTTTCACATCTTTAATCTTTTAGTATCTCTTTTTTAACTGTTAACCCTTTTTTAAAATTCACATTCTGAAACAACTCTTATAAAATTTCTGATTTAGACAAATTACTCTACTTTAATAAGATGAAATACTTTCATTTTTTTTATGGTACTATAATACTATAATTGAAACCCAACAGAAACTTCTTATACTCTTTGTATATAAATTAGACCTGATAGAATCTTAACACTTAGTAACCTTGTTTTAGCAAAGACACAGACCAAAGCAATATTAAACATTTTTCCATTCACCAATTTATGAAAACACACATAATGTTTAAATATATCACCTTATGAAACTTAATAAGTAAAGAGTACTTGATTTCATATTTAGTGGTTGATATTTTAACACTTTAGCTTTGTAAATTAATCAAATGTCTGTAAAAACCAAGATCTTAGACAATTGTAGTAAACAGAATTAGCCATCTCTTTCTTGTTGAAGAAAAACCCTTCTATAGGATACCATGATGGTCCCATTGAAATACTTAATAACTCGTCTTTAAAAAGCCATGGGCTACATTTTTGTATTGTATCAACATATGTCCTAACTGTTCTTGGTCTTACTGGGGTGCCTCCTTTCTCTAACAATTTCTCTTTCTTGGGGGCGAACAACTTCAAACCTTGAGTCAACCATTTTCCCTAGTTTGCCTGAGAAAGTTCTAGGAACAGGCAACTTGAAATAAAAACAAAATAAATCAAAAGAAAAACACATTTTTTTTTTTGAAATGGTCACCCATTCTTTCGCTCTTCCTCAGGGGCGAACAATTTCACTTACCTTCTCTTCAGATGTTCCTCGGACGGACCGCAAAATGCCGCAGTCTGGCTGGGCACAAATCACGAGCCACTCACAGCTTTGTAGGTTCAAGCAGCAATTCTTTATTCCCGATCTCACACCGGCCGTCTACAAACACGTTCTGGGGAAATCCACGTTCTCTGCCCAAATCCACACTCCGCTGGGCTTCTGTCTCCCAAATATATTCTGAATCCTGTGAGAACTCAAGGGGAACTCAGGCAGCAGGATATGCCCTATTCCCAGCAGGAATAACCTTAAACTGGGAACACCCTAAACTCGGATTATCCTAAACCGGGAACACCCTAAACACGGATACACCCTGGTCCTTGAGCAAGGTCACCTTCCACTAAGCAACATGGGGGTACGCTGGCAAGGAAATTGTCATACTTTCTTGGCTAATGGCTCCCAGCAAGTTTTTATCTAGGCCAGACCTAATTCAGGATTATTTTGCTTTCTTTTAACTGATGGAGATGCCTCAACCTGCTTCCTGGACATTGCAGCAACTGACACTGAAGATATCACCTAGAAACTGTGTACCTATCCCTCTGCGGTATATTGTCCGTATACATTGGTGCCACCACGGGGCTCCCCTCTCCCAGTCTGTGAGGTACTGGAACACAGAGGTACTGTGAGCTCATTAGGTAGGAATCCTATGGCTTCTGATATATCCAGAGAGGTGAGGAGACCACAAATAGTATGAACACACAAGGGAACGATCCATCCCCAACAGCACAGAATACCTCAGCAACCGACTCCATGGATACCACGAGGACAAAGTGTCAGAGATGGAACTCAGAAAGGTTCATGGTAAAGTTGGTCTACAAGATAAAATGTGATGTAAGAAATAGAATCAGAGAAAATAAAAAAAATGTGAATGATCAATTTAATAAAGAGGTAGACATCCTGAAGAAGAATCAGTCCAAAATCCTCAAGATGAAGGGATCAATGAGCCAACTTGAAAATTCATGGGAAAGCATCAGCAGCAGAATGGATCTCTTGGAAGACAGAGTTTCAGGAAAAGAAGAAAAAAATATATAACCTTGAAACTGAAGGAGAGGGGCTGTGGCTGGGGCTCAGTGGTAGAGCACTCTCCTAGCATGCACGAGGCACTGGGTTTGATCCTCAGCACCACATAAATGTAAAATAAAGATATTGTGTCCACATAAAACTTAAGAATAAATATTTAAAAAACAGAAAGAAATTGAAGGAGAAAAGATGTTAAGAAACATGAACAGAACTTCCAAGAAATATGGGATAACATGAGAAGACCCAAATTAAGATGGATTGGGATAGAAGACGCCCTAGAGATACAAACCAAAACAATCCATGGTTTTTTCAATGAAATAATGTCAGGAAATTTCCCAAACGTAAAGAATGAAATGGAAAATCAAATACAAGAGGGGCTGGGGTTGTGGCTCAGTGGTAGAGCACTTGTGTTGCATCTGTGAGGCACTGGGTTCAATCCTCAGCACCACATAAAAATAAATAAACAAAATAAACAAAAAAGAAAATCAAATACAAGAGATGTGCAGAACCCCAAATATACACGATTACAGCAGACCCACACCAAGATGCATTATTATGAAAATGCCTAATATAAAAATAAGGATATAATTTTATTTATTTATTTTTTTTTAGAGAGAGAGAGAGAGAGAGAGAGAGAGAGAGAGAGAGAGAGAGAATTTTTTAATAATTAGTTTTTACAGGCACAACATCTTTGATTGTATGCGGTGCTGTGGATCGAACTCGGGCCACACGCATGCCAGGCGAGCACACTACCACTTGAGCCACATGCCCAGCCTAAGGATAGAATTTTAAAGGCTTTTCAGAGAAAAAAATGGGTCACACTTAGAGCGGAAACCAATCTGGATCTCAGCTGATTTTTCAACCAAGAATCTGAAAACTAGGATTTCTTGGAATAATACATACTGAGCCCTGAAAGAAAATGAATGCCAGCCAAGAACACTAAATCCCAAAAAATAAAACCTCAGAATCAACGGTGAAATAAAAGCCTTTCATGATAAACAAAGTTGAAAAGAATTCACAACGAGAAAGCCTGTAGAACAAACTATAGTCAATAAAATATTTTATGAAGAAGAAATGAAAAAATATAAGTTAAGTCCAGCAAGGGGAAGAACTATACTAAATTAAGAGAAAAATCAAAGTAGAAGCCAACTCAAATTAAAAACAAGTAATAAACCAAAATGACTGGAAATGCAAATCATGTCTCAAGGATAATTTGAATGTAAATGAGCTAAACTCATCAATCCAAAGACACAGACTGGCACGTTGGATTAAAAAGCAAACCCAACAATATGCTGTCTCCAAGAAACTCACCACAAAGGCAAATACACCCACAGACTGAAGGGGAAAGGGTGGGAAAAATACCACTCACATGGGTCTCATAGGTAAGTAAGCAGAGGGGTCGATCCTCATATCAGATAAAATGCACTTCAAGCCAAAGTTCATCAGAAGGGACAAAGAAGGACATTTCATATGACTGAGAAAAAGTAGATATCAACAAAACATAAAAATTGAACATTTATGCCCCAAACAATGGTGCATCTGCACACATCAAACAAATCCTTCTCCACTTCTACAATGATATACATCACAACAGAATAATACTGGGTCACTTTCAAACACCACTCTCCTGATGAACAGATCCGCCAAACAACAACTCAACAAAGAACGTATAGACCTAAATGATCCAATCAGTCACTTGGACTTCACAGACATACAGAGCATTTCATGCATCGTTGATGGAATGCACTTTCTTCTCAGCAGAACACAGATGCTTCTCTAAAAGGACCATATCTTAGGCCACAAAGCAACTCTTAGTAAACACAAAACCATAAGGATAATACCTTGCATTCTATCAGATCCTAGTGGAATAAATTTGGAAATCAACAATAAAGGGCTGGGGCTGGGGCTCAGCTGTAGAGTGCTTGCCTAGCACATGTGAGGCCCTGGGTTCAAATCTCAGCACCACATATAAACAAATAAATGTATTGTGTCCAGCTACTACTAAAAACTAAATATTTTTTTAAAAGAAATCAACAATTGGGGTGGGATTTTGGCTAAGCGGTAGAGCGCTCACCTAGCACTGGTGGGACCCGGGTTCCATCCTCAGCACCACATAAATATAAAGACATTGTGTTGTGTCCATCTACACCTAAAAATAAATAACTATTTTTTTAAAAAAGAGAGATCAGAGCTGGGGATGTGGCTCAAGTGGTAGCGTGCTCGCCTGGCATGCGTGTGGCCCGGGTTCGATCCTCAGCACCACATACAAACAAAGATGTTGTGTCCGGTGAAAACTAAAAAAAAAATAAATAAATAATTAATTGATTAAATATTAAAAAAATTCTCTCTCTCTCTCTCAAAAAAAAACCACTAAAATTAAAAAAAAGAGATCAACAATAAAATAAAAATTGAAATTACTCTCACACATAGAGACTAAATAACGTACTACGGAATGACCAATGGATATCAGAGGAAATCAGAAATGAATTAAAAAAATCCTGAGGGGTACATGAGAATATTGACACAACATATCAACCTCTCTGGGATAGTATGAAGGCAGTTCTAAGAGGAAAGTTTATTTCTCCTTTATCCAAAGAATAGAAATCACCCAATGAATAACCTAATATTACATTTCAAAGGCTTGTAGGCCATGAATTTCTATTTTATACCAGATCTCATAAATCTTTATATAATTCTGTATAAATTGCTTAGGAAGGAAACAGATTTTTATTGTTCCTTTCAGAAAAAAAAAAGCATGCCTTTAATTTATCCAATCATGAGGATGCGGGTTGATCACTCAGGTTCCCAGCAGGGAGGAGTCGGGCTTAGACTCTGCCTGAGCGTCATGTCCATTTGGCCTCCCTGCCAATGGACCTCAACCCCGGCCTCCAGATCTGCCTCTGTTTCTCTGTTTTGTTCCATGTGACCTTTCATGGGATGCACAGCTTGAGTCCTGAAATTTTAAAAGAAAGAGAGAGAAATGCAAGAGACAGAGAGAGAAAAAAAGAAGTGCAAGAGAGAGAGAGAGAGAGAGAGAGAGAGAAGGAAAAAGAGAAAAAAAAGTGAATGAGAGACACAGAAAGTGAGAGAAAAAGGAGAGAGCAAGAGAGGAGGACCTGTCAAGAGAGAATTTTTATAGCCAAAATCTAATGGGGTCTCTGGGTGTGCAAGCTGCCTTGTTGGTGTACAGTGATTGGATCATACAGTAGATGATAAAGTGTCATCTGCCTTCAGGCAGATCTTCAGCATTACGTAAATTAATAAATAAAATAAGGATATTGTGTTATGTAGAAATTAACTGTAAAGTTATAAACATTAAGTTAAAGCCAAGCATTCTTACTTTAAAACGGGTAAAACTGACTTGCTGGGTGTTTAAGGCCAAATTTAAATATTAAGTTTAAAATAAAGGGACCAAAGAAACCAATATTTGGGTCTTGCACTCTAAGTCAGCCTGAACCCAGGACAGGGGAAAAAGCTTTGCAACTCCAGGCCACATAACCTCCTGAAGGGAGATTAATTAGACCAATGGAAAAAAGAAAGCCAATGAGTGTACATGCTGCAAAACAGGAGGGTCATTTAAAAAGGAGACATGCCTGATGCTTCCAAGGGAAGCCATATGGTCAGCAAGACCTTGACCCATTCTAATGCAGATGACACTAACAGAGCTAAAATGCTGCTCACAGGTTCCCCAAGAATGTCCTCCAAGGAAACTCAGCTAACTCTTACCAATAGATAGGAACAAGGTCAGTTTGACCAGCTTGGTCTTAAACACCTAGCAAAAACAGTTAAAACCAAAGCACAGCCATTCCTGGACATTTAAAAAGAAACAACAGTTATTTTAATGTAACTTAAAATGTACACTAGTGTCAACATCCCCCAAAATGAGTAAGACTGGAGACAACAGAGAGAAATTCTTAAACAAAAATGCCTCATAACTACCAATAAATATTGCCAGAAGTTTTTAGTCAGTTTAAGGCCTACAAATCTTCCTAACCTCCTACACAGGTAGATATAATCAGTGTTTATTAATGTAATTATCTAATCCTAAGTAAAAAAGGATCTTTATTGAACACAGTGGTCATGCCAAAAAGGTATTTTTACAAAAATCAGATGACATTAACTAATTTAACTAAATGTTGTGTCTACATTCCTGATAATTCTGACAATGTTGAAGATTTATGTTCCCTAAAAAAGTGGTTTATTAAGCTTTGCTAGGCCTTGTTATGGGGACATTTCTCAGGTCTTCCACCTCCTGGTAAACAATTATTAATTTCTATCATTTTCATGATATTCATGAACAGGTTTCAGATGCTACAACTGCTCTTTTGTATTAATCTTACTTCAGCACTCATGTCTTTTTGTTTCTCTCATAGAAGTGCCCACCCCAGGTGAATTTACATCCTGTTCTTCCTGAGCCAGATTTTTACCATGGACTCCTTGACCCACTCAGTTTCTAAAAAGGGACTCCAAACTGCTTGCCCACTGCACATCGCCCCCCTTTCAGCTGGAAGTAGCAAGAATGGTCATCGCCCTTTTCCCTTATGGCAGGTGGAGGTCCCTAATATTAGAGAAAAAAATTACGGTCAACATAGATGTTCGCCAATATGTCTAGCTCAGGAAGATGAACCTGGAAAACTACTCTCAAGATCACCCTGGGTGATCTCCCATAAAGAGACACTTGCTTCCACAACCCAACTTATAAGTGGGACAACTCCCCATTCACCAAAAATTGTGCTTCCTGGGTCCCACTTCAAACTCCTTGCCTATATCTCCAAACTGTCAATAACTCTGAACTATGTAACCTACTATTTTGATGAAGTAAAGGGAAAAGAACACCTGGACTTATTAAAAGGCCAGGCCCCACTGATTTATCAACATAGACTGGCTGCCCCCATTTTAGTTCCCCTCCTGGCTGGTTTGGGAATAGCTGGATCTACTGCTTTAGAAACTGCAGCTCTTATCACAGGATATATATCAAATTGATATAAATTTAAACTTCAGACAGTTGGTTCCAAAAACCTATTCTCATGGTCCCCTTGGTTGACTACCATCATTTCAGCCATAGTTGTGCCCCTAGTCCTTCACCTGATTGGGATTACTGTAGGACCCTGCCTCTTAAAAACCCTCCTAAACCATATACACAAAAGAATGTAGATGAAGTCAGACTTATGGTCTTGCGTGCCCAGTATAGTCCCTTAGACACAGAAGGATGAAACAAAAACTGAGGCCTAATGATGTGCAAGATTGACATCAAACCTACTAAAACCAGTGGGGAATGTGATAGTAGGAGCAAATGTGACTCCATTTTGTTTTATGACTTTATCCTGTAAAACAACCATGCCAAGTAGAAGAGTCGTGACTGGAGCAAGATGTTCTTTTCCTTTTGCTATAGAAACCTTTAAGAACAAGGAACTACCTAATGGGGTATTGTTTCTGTAACTACGGTAACAGGGCTCTGTTTCAGTAACTGGGGTGACTGGGCTAACAGTGATTGATTAGGCTTCCCTCTGCTTGACTGCACTGTCCTGCTTCTGTAACCTGGCTTGCTTGCATTGGCTAGACCCCCTGAACATCCCTTTTGTGGTTTTCAGGCTTATAAGGAGTGCCCTTGCAATTGTTCGGAGCTGATCAGGGGAACAGCTTTATGTTCTGGTCAGCCACCACTGATGTGCTTCAATAAAGGCTTGATTCAATTATATGTGAGTGGTCTGGAAGTCAGTTTTTGAAACCCTGGGACAAAGCTTTAACTATAACACCACAAATTGGAGTTTGCTGCCCAATTTCCCCTCAGTCCCAAACCCAAATAAAGCAGGACAGTACCCCTCCCCGATCTCATTTGTCCCTCTTTACCTTAGTATTCAGAAGGCCATGTGGGGAGGTTTAACTACAGGGCCATGAGAAACCAAGGTATGCTCCTTTGAAACAATTATTATTATTATTATTATTATTATTATTATTATTATTATTATTATTATTATTTTAGTATCAGGGATTGAGCCTAGAGATGCTTAAACTCTGATCTACATTCTCAGCCCTTCTTATATTTTATTCAGAGGCAGGTTCTTGCTCAATTGTATAGAGACTCACTGAGTTGTTGAGTCTGGCCTTGAATTCGGGACCCTTATATCTGAGCTTCATGATCTGGTGGGGATTCCTTAGTATCTACCATTCACAGGTATAAGCTCATGAGCTGCTTTAACCTTAAGACTTTGCTTTTCAGGTGATATTGTGGTTTCCAAATGTGAAAACAAATTAAATCTTAGTCATTACATATGGGAGAAGCTTTGATGAAAGGAAATACATATGTGGTCCAGGAAAATACTCTTCCAGTAAGTCGATACAAAGTGTTCTAGAACACAGGGTGGGGTGGGGTGGGGCTCAGTGGTAGAGAACTTATCTACCATGTGTGGGGTCCTGGGCTTGATCCTCAGCATTGCAAGAAAAAAAAATTCAGTATCAATTTTATACATGGGCCTCTTGAGTTCAGAGAAATGCCCGTGCTCTCTGGAAGTAGGGAGGAAAACCTGGAGCCTGAGAAGACTCAGACTTCAAGGTTAAGTTGGATCCTCATCCTTAATTAATACCTTAAAATGCATGAACCTGAAACTGTTTGAATTATGGTTCTGTGGACCACAGAGATTCCACATATTGAACTAGAAAAAAATCTAAGTGTATTCTTGCTTAATATTTAATAAATGGATTTGGCTCACATAGGCCAACTTCTGATAAGAAAAATATTAAAATTATGCAGCTGTAGAGGGGGATTCAAATAGATCTAAAATTTCATCACCTGTCTCTGGAGTGAGATTGCCAACAAACTCAAATATTCTGATAATTTTTCAGCCTCTCTGAGTGGGTGATGGAGGTGATTCGATATTAAGAGTACTCTGTGAAGTCTACCAAGTGACATGGATGAGGGTCAATTGTGAAAAACAGAGCCATTACACAGGGACCACTGGTGGCAGGAAGACTTCTCGGATTTGCACACATGCTTCACCCTGTTGCAGCCACTCAATCTCCAGGACTCACATGATGAGTCTGGCTGCCGTTTACAGGTGACAGGAGCTCAGGCTCCTGGGCTTCTCGAGGCTAGATACTCACCCTTTAAATGGCAGATCTTATTGATCCTTTCAAGCCATCTGACTTCAGAGTGTGCAATTCTTCATATTTTCTGGGAGAATGTGGTAAGAAAATCACCTGTGTTCTTAAACCAACCAGTATGAAGGCAACAGAAAGTTAATGTGAATCTGGGTCCTCCAAGAGACTGACTCTCTTTGCTTTGGAGGGTCTTCTTTCCAATGAAACATATATTACTTTAATTTACCAAAATATTGTACAGTTTATTTTACATGCCATATTCCTGGATAAGGATGGATAGAAAGAGAACAAGAAATCTCCCTTGCAGTAAGATATCCCCATGAAAAACTCAAGGTCATCCCAAGGAATGATTTCTAGGATATATGATCATTTTTTTTTAATGTCTAAAAGAAAGTTTGGTAATTTGCATCAAATAGAATCCAGGCATGTTTGGGCAATGAAGGGATTAGAGTGGTGGAATGTCTTCCAGGCTGCAATGGAAATTTGCGTATTGGTGGGAGAAAGGGACATTGGGACTCCAGAAATTTTCCTCATAGCAACAGTATTGGCTGAGATGGATGAATTTTAATACTTATGATAATGAATTTCTTCCTTTTCTCCTAAGGAATGTACTCCATGAGCCTTGGCCCCAAAGATGGGAAAACACCCCGAGCTGAATGGTGTTACTAACCTAAGAAGCACCTTTTACTCTGAAGTGGGAATTGGGATCATGGCCAACACCCTCCTCTTTCTGTTCCACATCATCAAGTTCCTCTGTAACAAGAGGCTCAAGAGCACGGACTGGATCGTTGGTCTCTTGGCCCTGACCCACCTTCTGATGCTGCTCACCATGGGGTTCATAGCTGCAGACACTTTGTCACCTCAACAGGGACTTTGGGTTGACAACAGGTGCAAATCTGTCACTAACTGGTACAGGTTGATGAGGAGCCTGTTCATTTCTGCCACCTTCCTTCTGAGTGTCCTGCAGGCCATCACCCTCAGCCCCAGAAGCTCCCCCTTGGCAAAGTTGAAGCCTAAGTCCCCATAGGAGAGCATGAGGTCCCTTCTCTTTCTGTGGGTCTTCTATATGTCCTTCAGTGCCCACTTCTCCATCTCTGTGGTAAATGACTCCAACGGGACGACACCCATCTAATGTTCAGTGACTCCTGCACAATATTACACAGGAGCTACTTCCTCAGGCATTTATTTATCATCCTGGGTGCATTTCGGGATGTCATCCTTATAGGGCTCATGGCCCTCTCCAGTGGGTACATGGTGACCCTCCTGTGCAGGCATAAGAGGCAGTGCCAGCATCTCCACAGCACCAGCCTGTCTCCAAAAGCCTCCACAGAACAGAAGGCCACCAGGACCATCCTGCTGCTCCTGGGTTTCTTTGGTCTCATGTACTGTTTGGACTGCATCGTCTCCTCCTTAAGAACCATGTGGTAAAACGACCCTGTTTGTCATTGTATTCAGATGATGGTGGCCAATGGCTATGCCACCGTCAGTCCTTTGGTTTTCATCTGCACTGAAAAACAAAGTGTTACCTTTTTGAAAGGCTTGTGGCAGAAGAATCATCAATGCTTCATCATTGCATGACGGATCAGTACCCTGCGTGAGCCACCGCCCAGCTTTGTCACAATGAACCATGGAGTGGTTGGTGCATGTGCTCTCTGTGTTGAAGGAATACAGGAAGTGGGTTTTTAAATTTCTTTTTATTTTTAATTTTTTAAAATATTTATTTTTTAGTTTTAGGTGGACACAATATCTTGATTTTATTTTTATGTGGTGCTGAGAATCAAACCCAGTACCTCACACATGCTGGGTTAGTGCGCTCCCACTTGAGTCCCAGCCCCAGCCCAAGTGGGCTCTTTTAAATGATTACTTTGAAACCTGTGAATGAGAAACACCTCCCAGATGCTCCAAGATAAAGTAAGAACTTCATATTTCTGATTGATGTGGACAAGGGAACCCCAAGAGGCCACTATCACCTTATCTGTCTGAGTCCCTACATCTATAGATATGCATAAATGTATAAATGTTGGTCAAATCCAACATTATTAAGTTCCCTCCTATGTTTTTGCAAGGGCCTAATAGGGTTAGCCTGGACACTTAGGTGCTTGGTCAACTGGGAGTTGCTTTTTTTGAATTTTAGAAGTGATGGCCTAACTTCATTATCTGCATGTGGATATTCAGGTTTCTCAGCTCTGCTTGGTGGAAGAGGTGCCCTCTCCCCTTGGAATGGTCTGGCATTCGTGACAAAAAAGCATTTGACCATTTCTGTCAGGGTTTGCCTCTGGATTCTCTATTCCATTCGTTGATTTTGAAGCTACTACCACACTCTGTAGATTGATATCTACCAGAAATGTTGACTTCCAGAAATGATGCCTCTGGCATAATTCAGAAATCTGTATGACCAGAACCACAGCCTTTGGAATGGGAGACCCCAGTCTCCTTTGCTAGCAAAAAAATAAATCTTCTTTTTCCTTTTTGTTGAATAAAAAAGAAAGAAGGATTTCTATATCCGTTAGGATGGACTTTTTTCTGCTTTTGTGAAAAAAAAATTATCAGTGGGATTTTGATGGGGATGGTTGATGACTTTGCATGGAGTTGGATTCTTAGCAATAGTAATTCTTCCAATTGATAGACCCAGGGGTGAAGGATCAGGAGAGCCAGCAGGTAGTTTTTAAATGTTCAATGTTATTATTTATCCAGAAAAGGCAAATCATTGTGACAGTGACCTGTTCCCTGGTTCCCAGTTGAATAGTTAGTAACAAAAAGGCAAAATTAAATGCTGGTGAGGATTTGGAGGAAAAAAACTCATTTATTGTGGGAAGGTAAACTAGTACAATAATAATAAAGATCAGCGTGGAGACTTCTCAAGTAACATAAATAGATCCACCAAAGGATCCAGATATCCCACATCCAGAGGAAATAAAATCCTCACCAGAGTTATTCTTCATGACTGTGTTTTTCGTATCACCATTGAAAACAGCTAAGAGTCCCTAAGCCCAGGTGCCCACCCACCCACGGATGGATAAAGGGGGTCACCTTCCCACACCCCAAGCATCTGTTGAACTTCTCATGAAATCTTTCTTGTCCCACATTTAATCTCACAGGTTCAAAATGCATGGTGCCATCCACAGTGTGCTATCCATAGTCTGCACACCAGCAAATCCCAAGTATGAGGGCAGTGGTCTGGGTTTCCTTCACACCAAAGGACAAGTGAGCCTGGTGGTTAGCCGCCCAAGACCCAGGAATATGAGTTCCAACAGCTGGGTTGGAGGAACATATGTGTCCATTCATCTGGTCTCTTTTTATTGGTCATTTAAAAATTCTCCTTCCCATTTCCCTAATAATGAATGTGTCTGAAAGGCATTTTGTTAGGAAGACTATTTAGGGGAGTTGAGCCTCATCCCATTCAGGTCTGTAGGCTCATGCTTATTTTTTTAATGGCATCTTTTCATGCAAATGCAGTTACAGAGAAAAAAATGTGCACCATGTTATGTTCTTCACCTTTAAGCAAATTGGACTTGACTCCTGTCTTTATTGAGTAATTCAGGGACACAGATTTTCCTGCAGGTGTGTTTGCATTTCCCAGTCCTGACAGCTTTGTGGTGAAACTCCTTTGTAGTTTCTTGTTGTTAGTAGAGTAATTTTTCTTCTATGGCTTCTCAAAACACATTTTCAAATATTCTTAGGGTCTAGCCAGAAGTGTGAACCCTGAGCTGGGTTTAAAACCTTCCAATTTACAGAAACAATGGATGATTTTCAGCAAGGTTTTTCAGGAATAGCTGTTATTCATTCACCTAAACCTTCTCCAGGTTTTCCTCCTCCATATTTCTGGAGCTTGTAGATCTCACAGAGCCTCTGGCCACAGCAGGGCACCTGGTGGGTGGTGGCTGTGCCCTCCCTGAGGTGCAAGCTGCATCTAGTGCTCTTCAGAGTTTCCCAGATAGAACTTGCCACAAAGTAGAGGTTGCTGCCTAATTTCTTCTAAGAATAAAGATTCATACAGCAGGACCAATCTCATCTTCTGCATCTCTTTTTTCCATTTTTACCTTAGGATGCAGAAGGTGATGGGAGCCCTGGTGAGTTATATCTACATGATAATGACACAGCAAAGTATTATTATTTTGGTACCAGGGATTGAACCATGGGTGCTTAACCACTGAACCACATCCTCAGCCCTTTTTTAAATCTTATTTAGAGAGAAGGTTTTGCAAAGATTTTTATGGCCTCGCTAAGTTGCTGAGGCTAACTTTGCAGTTATGATCCTCTAGCCTCAGCCTCCCAAATGCTGAAATCACAAGCATGCACCCCCATGCCTGGCACAGGTTAGTTTTCCTGTGATTTATGTCACTCTCTGTGGAAGGTCCAGTATTTTTGAGAATGTTTGCTTTCTCTATTTTATAAAATGTGATAGTTTTTGCTTTTGAAACTGCATGTTTTCCAGGTACCATTGCACGGCTAAGAGCCATAGTTAAGGAGCCCCCTTGATCACTCTGTGGTGAGGGAAGGAAGACTTCATCTTGTCCCTGAGCCTCTAGACTCCTGTTTGGTAGACAAGTGTGAGTGGCAAAGTCATGGCTGGGAAGTGACATGTGTGACAATTTCTTTTAGCTTGATTTTATTCAAGGCTCCTATTCACCAGAATGCTTTCTAATAAAAATGAGATATTAACCCAGACATAGCTACATACCTATGTATGTAAATAAATAATACTTAAAATATTTACATGTAATATTTTAGTGAGTAAGTCTCATGTATTTGATGGGTTTGTTGTATGGATACATTAGTGTGTGATAGAAAATTTGGAGAGAAGCTGGTTATGGTGGTGCATGCCTGAAATCCCAGCAGCATGGGAGGCTGAGACAGGAGGATCATGATTTCAAAGCCAGCCTCAGCAATGCAGTAGGGCCCTAAGCAACTTAGCATGATCCTGTCTCTTAATTTAAAAAGAGGGGGGGGTGACTTAGAATGTGGTTCAGTGGACACACACCCCTGGGTACACATCCTCTACCAAAAAATGTTGGACCCAGATGGATAACTCCAGATGTGTGCGACCTCGTCTGTTCTACACAGTTAGGTTTTATAGTTACAAATGTCCTCTCACTCTTGTTTATGCTCTGGAGAAAGGTGACTCATTGTTCTTGCCGCTATTGTAGAATTTTACCTTCATAAAAATAGAACTTGTTGGGAGTGGCCCCTGCTCCAAAGACTAACTTCCCCATCCCCAGAGAAGAGCAGTCCAATGGTGAGTCCTGCTGGCTCATATGATCCTTACCCACCAATCAGACTAGCCCTGCTGGCTCACATGTTCCTTACCCAACAATCAGACTAGCCATGCTGACTCACATGATCCTTACCCACCAATCAGAAAGCACCCCAAGTCAACTGTCAAAGCCTTCAACCATTAAACTGTCATGACTGTCAAACCACCCCTGGCTCTATAAATATGCAGAGCTGTTCCTCAATAAATGGGCATTTTCTCCAAAAACAAGCCTTGTTCATTCTTTCAGGACTTACCAATCATTTTAAAGCAACAATGAACTGAGGTCTTAATTTGTGAATAGCATTGAAAATTCATGTCTTCTCATCCCTGCTTTATCCAGAAATTTTATATTCCCATGACTACATTATTTGAAGTAACGTGAATATAATTCCATCTGATGCATAGATTTACAGGTTATTGTAGCATGTGCTGTAAGAGTTTTACAAGGCTGTATTTGGCTACCTCAACTTTTAAAATCAATTAAATTCAGTGAAAGCAAGCTCTCCATTTTCCAGATATGGCATAAGAGAAAGCAATTTCACAACAATCATTATACATTTTCACGTTAAAATGTTATAAATTAATGTTTATATGTCGACTATAAATACACAGATACAACATTATTCTTTTTTTTTAAAGAGAGAGAGAGGTAGAGAGAGAGAATTTTAATATTTATTAGCGGGCACAACATTTTTGTTTGTATGTGGTGCTGAGGATCGAACCCGGGCCGCACGCATGCCAGGCGAGCGCGCTACCGCTTGAGCCACATCCCCAGCCCCCAACATTATTCTTTAAAACATCATTTGAATTAATAATTCAAACTAGTATATGCAAAAGGATGTATGACATTTTTATGTATAAAAACAACTCAGTAGAGGGGAAGAGTTCTGAGCCTCCTTATTACTTAGAAATGATACAATTTGAGAAAATAACCATGTTAATTACCATAATGTGATCACAAAACAATTTAAACGTGTAGATTTGTAATAGTGTAATCCAGATACAAGTCGTTACATCAATTAAAGGTTAAATTTTTTAAAAAATTGACATTTAAACTTTTAAGCAAATATCTACTTGAGTTCTGAATTCTTAAAAGTTTTACCCTATATTCTCAAATCTTTCACATGTCAGATTTCCTTAGCAATTTTTTCTTTTTCATTCCTGGGATTGAACCCAGGGGCACTATGTGACTGAGCTATGTCCTCAGTTCTTTCATTAAAATTTTGAGACAGGGTCTCTCTAAGTTACTTAGGGTCATGTTAATTGATTAGACTGGCCTCAAAATTGTGGTCTTCTTGATTCAGCCTCTCGAGTCACTGGGAATTTCTTAGCATCTTACCTTTCACATCTATATGCCCATGAACTAATTTAGCTTTAGGACTTTACTTTTTAGATGATATTCTGATTCAGTATGTACAAACACAAATTAAATCTTAATTATTACATACATGAGAGGCTTGCATGAAAGTCAATACTTGTTTTCCAGAAAAATATTCTGACAGTAAGTTATTACAACTTTTTCTCAAACAGAGTGTGTGAATGTAGCTCAGTAGTAGAGAATTACCTAGAATGTATGGGGTCCTGGGCTTGAGATCCAGAATTTCAAAACAAAAATGTGAGTATCAATTTTGTATCTAAACCTCTTTGAGTTTGGAGAAATGCCACTGCTTTCTTAAAAGATGGAAGAAAACTTGGACTGCAAGAAGACTCATATTTCAAGATTAGTTTGGATACTTTTCCTTTAATGAAATCCTCATAATAGAGTGTACCTGAATCTATTTTAATTTATGGATTGGTTTTCCACAAGAATTCCACCAATATAAATAGAAAACAATGCAAAAATGTGTTCTTTCTAATATTTTATAATAGCAGTTGTGTGAATAGGCCTGATCCTGACGTAATAATCAAAATATATAAAATATGTAACTATCTAGAAAAATTCAAATAATCATAAGCTCCATCAATTTTCTCCAAACAGATATTTCCAGTGTACTGTACTATTCTGGTAAATTTTTCAGCTCTCTGAATTAGTGACAGAAGGTGATCAGATATTAAAACAATCCTAAGAATTCTACCAACTGACATAAATGAAGATCTGCATTTTAAAAATTAGAACAATCCTGGAAAGATAACCCATGCAGGAAGTTCTCCCTGTGTGACTTGTGTGCTTCATCCTCCTTACATCTGAATTCATTAAATAAAAATTCCCCAGGGCACTCCTTCCTCAACTGCTGGAAAACGCCATATTACATTCTGTTTTTATAAATTATATGACCCAAATTTCCATCTTTTACAGGTAGATTTACACCACGTTGATTCTTTTGTGAGTGATGGTAACTTGACTGAATGATTTCAGGATTCATCTGTGGTTTCTTATACAACAGCATCACCTTCCTATTTTATGCTATGTTTAGGATTTAATGCAATATTTGGTCTTTGCATATTTTACCACTGAAGATTCCACCCCCTGTGTGTAGATGTATACAGTTTTGATTCTGATGCCTATGCAAGATGGTCGCCATGTACCCTCTTGACATAATAAATTCAAGACTCATCTGTGGCTTCCTATGCATCAGATTCTATTTCCTATTTAATGTTGAGTAGAACTCCATGATATATCCAGACCATATCTTCATACATTCATATGCTTGGAAATATCAGACAGTCTCTATCACTGACTATTATAAATATGGTATCCTGAGCAATAGTGTTTAAATAATAGTAGTTGCCCTTACATTCAGTTTTTTGTTATATTCATAAAAGTTCAATTGATAGATGAGATGGCAGTTATAATAAGGGATGTTTACAATCTATTAGGCATAAAGGAGATTTCTGAGATTCTTGATTTATTAAAACTGCTGCAATCTTTCACATACCTATAAATGTATGGACTGATTCAGAAAAAGAAAGTGATATTTACTACCTAGGGTTCCTTTCACACATCAATCAAAAATGTAAAATTATTAGCTTTGTTGGAGCCATATGCACAATAATCTGTACTTACTATTCTCAGTTTCAAGCTTCAATGTAATCATTTTTAAAAACCACTTTGTGCATTCATCCAACATGGAGAGCAAACTCACTATGCCATGATGCGTCAGTGCATGGCGGTGTGGTAGCTCAAGTCAAGAACTGATCCATTATGCAATGATTCAACATTGACTGTCCTTCCTCCACAAACATTTCAAAAAGGCAACACTTTGTCTTGCCGTGCAGATAAAAACCAAAGGACTGATGGTGGCATAGTCATTGGACACCATGATCTGGACAGAACAGCACACAGGGTCATTGTTCCACATGGTTCTTGAGGAGGAGAAGATACAGTCCAAAGAGTACATGAGCACAAAAAATCCCATGAGCACCAGGATGGCCCTGATGGACATTTGTTCTGGGGAGGCTTTTGGAGACAGGCTGGTGCCATGAAGGTGCTGGCACTCCCTCTTATGCCTATGCAAGAGGGTCACCATGTACCCACTGGAGAGTGTCATATGCCCTATTATAAAGAAATCCCTTAAGGCACCCAGTATGGTAAACAAATGCCTGAGAAAGTAGTTCATAGGCAAGATAGTGCAGGAGTCACTGAGGAATATAAGGTTCTGTGAGTTTACAGTGGAGTTGTCAACAGCAGAGATGGAGAAGTTGGCACTTAAGGACATATAAAAGACCCACAGGAACATAAGGGACCTCAGGCTGTCCGGTGGGGACTTAGGTTTGAACTTTGCCAAGCAGGGGTTTCTGGAGTTGAGGATGATGGCCTACAGGACACTCAGCAGGCAGGTGGCAGAAATGGACAGGCCCCTCATCAACCTGTACAAGTAGGCACTTGATTGACATGTGACGTCACCCAAAAGCCCCCCTGAGATGTAAAAGTGTCTGCAGCTAGAAACCCCTGGTGGGCAGCATCAGGAGGTGGCTTAGGGACAAGAGACTGAAGATCCAGTCCGTGTTCTTGAGCCTCTTGTCACAGAGGAACTTGATGACATGGAACAGAAAGAGGATGGTGTTGGCCAAGATCCCAATTCCAACTTCAGAGTAAAAGGTGCTTCTTAAGTTAATAATGCCATGCACCGTGTGGTTTTTTTCTTTCTCATCTTTTGGGGTAAGGAATCATGAAGTACATGTCTTAGAAGAAAAGTAAGAAAATTCATTATCCCAAATACTAAATTTCATCCATCTCAGCCAACACTGTTGCCAGGAGGAAAATTTGTTGGCCTAGCCCAATGCCCACTTTCCCCTCTAACTGAAGTTTTGCTGACACACCCTGGAAACCATTTTTCCTCTCTCTATTCCCATCATTTCCCAATCATGGCTGGATTACATTTTATGCAAAGTACAAAGTGATTTCCTGTGCATTAAAAATAGTCACATTTTGGGATGGGGATGTGGCTCAAGTGGTAGCATGCTCGCCTGGCATCCTGGCATGCGTGTGGCCTGGGTTCGATCCTCAGCACCACATACAAACAAAGATGTTGTGTCTGCCAAAAACTAAAAAATATTCTCTCTCTCTCCCTCTCTCTCTCCCTCTCTCTCTCTTTAAAAGAAAATTGTCATATGTTAAAATAAATCTTTCCCGGATACAATCTTGAATTTTTCTTGGTGATATTTAGTGCAAGAGTGGCATATGTGTCCTTCCTGTAGTAAGGACTATGTACTTTTGGGTCAATTGAAATTGTGATGGTTTAATTAGAAAGAAAACCCTCCTAAGCAAGGAGTCTCAATGTTTTAGGCCATGCATATTTACATTAGATTCCTGTTACCTTTATTCTGGATTGTTCATGAACACATGCAATTTTGTTAATACATTCACAGAGAAAATGCTAAGTATTGCAAACTCTGAAGTCAGATGACTTGAATTTACCTATGTAATCTTCCATTTAAAGGGTAAGTATTCAACTTTGAGAAGCCCATGAGCCTGGGCTCTGGGCTCGACTCATCTATAAGCTGAATAAAACCTCATTGTGTGTGTACACGAGATACCGTGCATGAAACAGGATGAAGCATGTTTCCCATAGAGGGAAGACTTGCTGCACAGTAGGATCTCTGTGGAATTGTTCAATTTTTTAGACTTATGCATATCCTCATTCATAGAAATCTCTTAATAGTTGATCATCTCTATCACTAACTCAGAGAGGCTAACAAAATTACCAGAATTACAATCTGTTGGCAATCTCAGTTCAGAGAAAATGGAGTGGATTTTAGAACAATTTGATTCCCCTAAACAGCTACCTAAGTTAAGAATTTTTGTTATCAAATCAAAATTTGACCTATGTGATCCAAGTCCAGTGTCAAATACTAGCAGAAACACATTTCAGTATTTTTCTACTTTAATATGGGTAGCCAGGCATGGTGGCACATTCCTGTAATATAGCAGGTTGGAGGCTGAGGCTACAGGATTGCGAGTTCAGTGCCAGTCTCAGCAACTGTGATGCACTTAGCAACTCAGTGAGACCCTGTCTATAAATAAAACACAAAATAGGGCTGGGGATGGGGCTTGCTTGTTCAGTGTCCCTGAGTTCAAGCCCCAGTACCAAATCAAAAACAAACAAAACAAAACCTTAAATACGTGGAATCATCGTGGTAAACAGAACCATAATTAAAAGATATACACATTCACTCCACTTGAGGAATTTTTACAGTGTAAGTATCCAACCTAACTTTGAAATATGAGTCTTTTTGGAGTCCAAGTTTTCCATCTTCCTTCAAGAATGCAATGTTATTTCTCCTGACTCAAGGGGTCCACATGTAAAAATGATACTTGGGTTTATTATATTGATGCCTCACACATACCAGATACATTTTCTACTACTGAACTACATCTCCAGCTCTGATTCTAGAGAATTTTGAAAAGACTTACTGGCAGAATGTTTTCCTGTAAAACATATATATTTAATTTAATTTAAGCATCTCCTATGAGTAATAATTGAGATTTAATTTGTGTTTTCACATACTGAACCATAATAACACCTGAAATCAAAGTCTTAAGACTAAATTAGTTTATGAGCCTATGGATGTAAAAGACAATAAGGAATTCCCAGCTACTCAGGAGGCAGAGACAGGAGGATGTCAAGTTCAAGGCCAGCTAGCACATTAGAGAGACCCTGTTTCAAAATAATAAATTAAATTTGGGCTAGGGATGTACCTCATTGGTAAGCAGCTCTGGGTTCAATCCCTGGTACAAAAACCAAAAGTGCTAAGGAAAGCTGACATCTTAAAGATGTGTGAATATTTTTGTTGCCATGTGAGAATTCAGAGTGTAAGTACAGGTTTTGTTTAAACATTGAAATGCAGATTTTTTTTTATTTTAACCTTTAGCTGACATAATATCTGAACATAGGGAGTCTCATATTAGAATTCAATACATGTTGACATTGCTAGCTGAACACTTTAGGGGAATTAACATTTTGATTATCTCAAATTGTATAATTTCTTAGTGTGCAGAGTCTCAAAACTCTCATTTGGTCACCTGTAATCACATGATGTAGACTCTGGCAACCACATTGAACTATAGACATGAGAAATGATGACCCTCAGCCCTGCAGCTGTGCCCAGATGCCCCTCACCCCTCCTCTGACTACTCCTTCCACTGCCCCTTCCCAGCCTCTGCTGAGCTGCACTTCTATGTGGGCAACATATTTAGATTCCCTTACATGAGTGAAGACATGCAGTAATTGACTGAAAGGAAAATTCTATAAAAAATAATTGGGGGGGAAAAGTTCATTTTTTTCTGAAATGTGGTGAACAGGGAAAAATGATAATTTTATTTTTTCACTCATTAGCATATTTGGTCTGCTCTCAGGACAAGCTTGAGAAAGACACTTGAAGTATTTTACATAAAGGCACATCTGTTAGATGTGTTATGGATCACAGATGATCACAGACACATGGCCCTGTTATTCTAGGATGTCCTTGTACATAAAACTGATGCACATCTCTTCTCATATACCTGTTTATTTCAAGGTAATATATGTACTGGTGAAGACTTACAGTATGTCTTTACAATATGTATATTATCCATTGTTTCTGTGAATTGAAAAGATTTAAGAAAAGCTCAGGGTTTCCATGGTTTGTTCTATCTATCTATCTATCTATCTATCTATCTATCTATCATCATCATCTATATATCTATGATCTATCTATCATCTATCTACCCCTCTCTCTCTCTCTCTCTCTCTCTCTCTCTCTATATATATATATATATATATATATATATATATATATATATATATATATATAATCATTTATTTACAACATTCTACAACAAAAATTTAAAACGATATTGCTGAAGTTGCATTCTTTTATGCCATTTCTGGAAAATGGAGACTTTGATTCATTATGTTTAATTTATTTGAAAACATGGGGCCACTCAAACACCTACCATTATAAAATTTATAGGAATATTTTAATCACCTGTACATCAGTGAATTAGATAAATTTTTCTTCAGTGTTACTTAAAAATTTGTTCGTGCAAAGGTAGATATTTTGGAGAATGCATGGATGAGAAGAAGCCATGAATTTTCAGTACCATGCAGGAATTAAAACTTCAGTTCATTGTTGCTTTAAAATGACCAGAAATTCTTATTTTTTCTGAAAGTGAAATTCCAGGAAAGTAGCAAGAAAAAGAAATACCCTGTCTCCAGTGCATATAAGAGTAAGTGAACACACTAACTACAAAAACTGTGAAGAAGGAGAGATCACATGTTTCTAGAGTTACCCAGGTATGTGTGTGTGTGTATATATATATATATATATTGGTTCCAGGGTTTGTACCTATGGGTAACTGATCACTGACAAACATTTTCAGTCCACTCCACCAATTTTTAAAATTGAGAGACAGGGTTGTGGCTAAGATTCTTAGGGCCTTCCTAGACTGCTGAGGCTGGCTTTGAAATTATGCTTCTGCCTCAACATTGCCCCTGGAATTATAGTCATGCACAACTGAGCCTGGCTTCTGTCCAAAGTTTAGATCACATTCTGATGTATTCGTTTATCATATGCATCAGACACATAGGCCTTATTCACTTAAATTTTATAAAATATGTAAGTGTTCTAAAGGTAAGTATATAGCTATGTCTGTGTTAATATCTCCTTTATATTATATTCTGGTGAATAGGAGGCCTTCATAATAAAAGCTAAAATGAATCATCAGGCATGTCCTCTCCCAGCCATGAGTCCTGGCATTCAGCACAGAAGAGACAAGAGGCTCAGGGACAAGATGAAAACTTCCTACCCCACTGCAATCTGTTCAAGGGGCCTCCTCATCTAAGGCTATTAACACAGTGATGGTACTTGGAAACATATTGTTTGAAGCAAAAACAATCATTTTTTTTTTAAACAAGATAAAGCAAACTATCCTAAAAATACCTGCAGTCCACAGAGGGGGACATAAATCACAGGGAAAGTAACATGGGTTGGGCATGGTGGTGCACATCTATAATCCCCACAGAATGGGAGTCTGAGGCAAGAGAATTGCATTTTTGAAACTAGCCTCCACAAATTAGTGAGGACCTAAGCCTAATAGCAAGAGCCTGTCTCTAAATAAAATGTTAAAAAGATTAGGGATGTGGCTCAGTGGTTAAGCACCTCAGGGTTCAAATCTTGGTATAATAATAATAATAATAATAATAATAATAATAATAATAATAATAACAACAACAACAACAACAACAGCAGCAGCAGCAGCAGCAGCAGCAGCAGCAACAGAGGGGCATAATTTGTTTTCTCTTTTCCATGAACTTAAGCCTCCCCCTGCTCCCATCACCTACTCTATGTTAACTAAAGATGAACAATTGAGTTCTGGGAGGGGCTGGTCCTGCTTCATGTGAATTTGGGACTGAGGGGAAATTGGGCAGCAAGCTGTACTTTGCATCACAGTTCTAGCTGGGAAACTATGAAGAGCACTAGGGAGGAACAGCTTGCACATAAGGGAGGGCACAACCACTACCAGCCAGGTGCTATGCTGTGTGAAAAACCACTGTGAAATGTACAAGCTACAAGAATATGAAGAAGGAAAGCCTGTAGAATATTTGGGTAAACGAGTGATGGCTATTCCTGAAAAATCTGGTTGATGATCACCCATTGTTCCCATACATTGGAAAGATTTCAGTAAAGCTCAGGGTTCCCAGCTACGAATACACAATAACAATAGTTTGATATATGTCTTCAGGTTCATTATAAGAAAAGTTACTTTTTTAACAGCAACAAGAAACTCCAAAGGAGCTTCCTCACAGGCACTAAGCTTTCCTTACTGGGAAACCCAACATACCTGCAGGAGGATCTGTTTCCCTGATGATGTCAATAATAACCTGAGTCAAGTTCAAATTGCTTAAAGAGGAATAAAAGGAGATAGGTTCACATTTGTTCTGTAACTGCATTTGCATGAAAATATGGACTTAAAAAACAAATGTGGGCACAGACACCTGAACAGAATGAGGATCAACTTTTCCAAATATTCTTCCTAACAAAATGCCTATTAGACACAACCATTATTAGGAAAATGGGAAGTAGAATTTTAAAATGAATAATAAAAAGAGACCAGATGAATGGACCATATATTCTTTCTGCTCAACTATTGAAAATTATATTCCTAGATCTTTGGGGGCAAAAAAAGGAAACCACAATCAGGTTCACTTGTCTTCTCATGTGGAGGTGACACAGGACCACTGCCCTCTCACTTTAAATTGGCTACTGGGCAGAACACACAATATGGAGAGTCACTATTCATTTTTAATTTGAGAGATTAAATGTAGGACAATGAAGATTTCATGAGAAATTACAATACATAGTTGTGGTAATATAAGGTCACCCCTGTTACTTTCGGGTTTATGTAAAATTACTTTTTAATTACTGAAAATTTAGAAAGTCGCATATCAATGAGCATTCCATTTTTTCAAGAACATGAGAGAAGCCAAGCTGAGCATATTTAATAAAGAGGAGACATGGAAAATGATTACTTCTCTAATGATTTGTATAGGACTAAATAACATAGAAAACAGGAGCTAGCATAGATAGCATGTGCCGCTTTCCAGAGAAAATTAAATAGAAGCCTGAAATAGTGGAAATTTCTTATGGAAAACAAGGATTAATTTTCTAAGTCTCAAACTAAAGAATGATACATGCTAGGAAGATTTCCTTCATTGCATCTCATTGAGCACCGTTGTCTGGTTGAGTGCCATGGTTAATGATGGATGGCTCTTCTAAAGCTACAAAAACCCTCACTAGGACACCCAGTTTGCCCCTTCCTCCCTCCTACTAGAAGCCCATGTTCTCACAGCCTACATTTGGGGAAACAGAGAAGAGCTTGGCTGGATGGATGCCAGCAACTTGGTGCACCTGAGAATAACCTGCACACTTTTAAGGAAAGGGTGTGGTGAGCTCATCTCTCTGTAGCCTGTCATTTTAGTGTCTATAATTAGATGACAGGATCCCACTGGGAAGCCTAGGACAATGGAATCCCCAGGGGAACATTTCACTTGCCCCTTAAATGGATTCTGTTCTGGATAATAGCCACCTGGGGAGAGGTGTGCTCAAAATTTCCTCCAAGTTCCTTTCACAAAAAAAAAAGTCTGTCCCAATCATCTGGAAACCCCAAGTTCTCTCACTTCCATCCAAAGTTCAAATTAGCCCATACCCATTCCACATGTCATGATGCCTGGAATCTGGGCAGAGTCTCCTCGTGCCTCCTGTGGCTCTGAAGGTCCTCTCTCTACAATGTCTGATAGGCACCCTCTTTCCCCAGTCCATTCTCACGTAGGTCACCTGAGTTTTTACATTACTGCTCATGTGCACCAGGACTTCCATACTGAAGATTTCAGGATCCAAGCTGTGGCATCACATGAAAGTGCACTTGAAAAAAAATTGGAAAAACAGAGACAGAGCTGGAGTCTGTGAGCTGCAGTCATAGCAGCAGATGGAACATCCTTGAATGCAAGGGCTCTCTCGTTCACCAAGGATGTCCATGTAACAGGGTAGAGGAGTGTGTGGCTGCAGAGGCACTAATCAAGACCTCCAGAGACCAAGCAAGTATTGGGCCATGGAGCAAGTGCAAGGCTGCAATATATACACTCACATCCAAGGCTATGCCTATTGGGTAAGGGGTTTGCCGCTCACTTGCCTAGCACGGAGGAGTGGCCTGACACTCAGATGCCCTTAACATATGCCATGTATGAAGTACTCCATGCACTTGTCCCCACATCTCCCCCCTCTGACTGTGCTGCAAGGATTTCAGCCAGCATTGCTGTTTTCCATTCCCTGGCCTTTACAGGATTACATAAGTGTCACACAACACAGGAAAATATTATCACTATCATAAATAGTAGGGCCAGGGTGATAGCATTATACGACTTAGTTAATTTGGCTATCAGGTTTTTCCAATGTTCAGGTTTTTCTGCAGTCCAGCTGCAGCAAAATAACCGGGGGATGACGAACAACTTGTGTACATTGATACAGCAGGAGTGGGAGCTGTTTATTATAGGACAACAGAGGTATTTATACATTCCACACAGCTTATCTAATTAACATAAATTATATACAGCAGTCAACCAATAAGGAATTTTCACACTTAATGGCTCGATGGAGTTACTTCACAAACCACTCTCTCTGGCAAAATGCCAGGCGCCATCCAGACTTGTTTACAGACTCTAACATTTGCCAGGTGCCATTTTGACTTGTTTTCAGACTCTAACACCCTGGAGGAAAGAGGAGGTTGTCAAGATAAACACCTTCATCTCATTGGTTTTGATTACTGACATGGTAAGGTTATGCATAGTCATAACATAGTCAGCATCCCAAGCCCCCTCAATATACTGAGAAAAATTAGAGAGGTGTAAGGTTACATTTTCAGACATAGAATATTGGGTGACACAAATGCTATGGAATTCAGGGTCACAAGTGAGATATGCAACATAAATAGAATATCTAGTTGTTCCTGGTGGAGGTCTAGTTCTTGATGAATGACTAAAATAGCAGCTCAGGACATTTTATTTAGGTCATTTTGAATGACAAGGGCTTCTGCCATAGCAGTAGACACCTTTTCCATAGTCTGAGCCATATGGACACTCAAAGTGAGCAAAGCAGTGACAGTGGCTGTGGTGGCAATGGTGGCTACCAGGGCGATAATCCAAGCAATGACAAAGCTAATTTCATGCCTTGTCCAGTTCAGGCTCTTTTTCAGAAGGTTCTTCATCTCCATGTCCGAAGGACCCCTGCACTCTCTGGACAGGCTCACTGGAAGCCAGATTTCTGGGTACACTCTAAGGATAAATATAAATTTTAGTTTTCATAGCAGGAGTTAGACAATTTATAAGCCAGATGGATGTATTGACTACACATGAAATTTCTGTATGAATGATATTTATGTCATCAGTATCATTGATTATTAGCATGGCAAAGGTTGGTGTACACAACATGTGCATCATGGATATGGGTGTAATTTGGCACAAGGCAAATCCATGGTCAGAGTCTGGACTCACTATAGACCCATTCATCCAGCTGGCTGCTGCTGTTTTGATGGAGCTAGCAGCTAGCAATATAGGTATGATACCCATTATGCCATACTGATTTTCTGCATAACAGTTGGTAACAGCTTGTCCCATGAAGCAGGTACTGCAGTGGCCCATATGGTTTTGGGGCACATCAGCTACATTCCAGAGAGCTGTACCCACTCAGGTGCATAGATATTTTTCTTCCCCAGAGAAGTTCCACTTATCAAGGAGATGAGGTATGTCAGTGACACGTTGATTCCATGGCATGCTATCATTATCTGAGGGGGGGCTTTCCAAAAAGCATTGTTGGACATGTTGGCCACCAGGGTTTCTTTCATTTGCCATGGGGGAGTCTATGGCTTTAGGTAGCACTAACTATTACTCTAAGGTCAGTGAGAGATATCCCAACATATGCCTGATTATAGTTATCTACAACAGTTTCATGTGCAATAGTAAAACAGAGGGGACTGCCTGGATCATAGGTTTTATTATATACTATGGAGAAACAAATGGGCAGAGTTGGTGTGGAAATTCTGGCATTCCAGGGTACGGTCACATCCTGGATGGATAGCTCAGGATCAATAAGGTTGGAATTATTAGAGAAGAGCTTAAGGAAAGCCCCTTCCCAATTAGCAATTGCTAAAGGTAATGGAGACCAAAGAGACCAAAGCCCAATTTACCTGATGGGAGTCTTCACTGTTGTCAGTGAACATTGCACACAGTAGGACCACCATCATAGTAGGCTCAGGGATGGTGTTGCCATCAGGCAAAAAGACCAATCTGGTGGCTTGTTCAACAAGACCTTTAAGATCACCCAGGTTACTTTATGTGAGGTCTGTTTGTGTTGAGTCTCTTGCTTGTAAGGTTTTTCCTCCAAAGTTAATTCCTTCAACCTCTTGGTTTGTAGCTCTGGGGGGTCTAGGGCTTGACTTTCTGGCAGGCACCCAGATGCAGTGAGGCTCCTGTTAACATATGCAAATCCTTGACCCTTAGTTAGGAGGGGCCCTGGATCATGCCATGGATTTGTGATGGGATCCTTCCATGAGACCATAAGTAGATGGGAGGGCCCTGTGAGGGAGGCCCTATGTTAATGGGCTTCTGTTTCCATAGAAAATTTTGAAATTGAAAGAAAATTTAAAGCAAATAAGGTTTTGTTGAAGACATCGAGAGGGGACTTGGTATAGTTTGCCCTCTCTGGCTTGGAGCATGGTCTGTAAGTCCTTTCTATGATGTCTTGAGCCTGTGGGTTGTAGGGGATCTCAGCTAAGTGTTGTATATGCTGATCATCACTAACCACCTGAAATGTCTTGCTAGTAGAGGCCCTCTGTCAATTTTAATAGACATGAAAACACCCATAGTTCAAAACATTTCAATAAATGGGAGATGATCTTTATTGTGGTTTCTCCTGTGGGGGCTGTGGCCATCACACAGCATTGATAGATATCAATCATTACGTGAATCTATTTTAAATTTCCAAAAGAGGCAAAATGAGTGACATCTCTTTGCCATAAAGCATTCAATTTTAACTCTCAGGGATTCACTCCAGCAGGTTGTAAAAGGCAAATGGGGAGAAAAGTTGCACATTTTTGGCAGTCTCTGACTAGCTATCTCCAAACCTCCTTAGTCCTGCTTTTATGCAACAGCCATGGCTGAGTCCAGCAGAGAGTCTTGAACTGTGTGTGTCCCTATATCCTTGGTGGCCCCAAATCCCGTCATCCAGTGTGCCATTGTGTACTGGCACCCCTGCTGCTCTATGTTCCTTATTTAGTCTGTTCCAGATCAACTTCTTGACTATGGCCACCCAGGCTCCTTCATGAGATACCTTTCCTTCTATCACCTTGTTTACTCTGTCAATAAACTGTGACAAGTCCTCAGTGGCTTTTCTGCCTTAAGCCCTGTATAGAAACTGGACCTCTCCAGCTGGTAACTTCTTCCAGGCTTTTAAAGCACAGAGTCAAACCCGATTGAAATAATTGGGCCAACTTGTGGCTTGTACCACAGGGGAACAGCATATTCCCCCTCCCTGCAAGCATTCAGCTGGGAGGTTAACATCCGTGATTTGGTTGTGATCCCCCTGCTATTCACATTCATCATAGAAGAATGCCATCCACTTCAAGAATGTTGCAGGCTCAAAAGCAGCTCTGGCTCTGGGCAGAGTAGGAATGGAAAGTACCCATGAATTGACCATGAACTCTACAATCTTAAAAAAAAATGCAATGCCTTCTATGGTGTTGTTAGGGTAAGCACACCAGTACACAGCAAGTCTCAGGGGAAACAGAAATGTTATACCCATTTAAGGGCAATGACCCTTTCCTGCCAATCATATGCAATCAAAATGTCACTCTTTTTTCTTAAATTTCACCCTTTAGAACCATGAATAGCTCTGTTTCTTTAATTGGCCAACATCAGTTACCATAATGTCCTTCAGAGTCATCCACACTGTGGTGAATGGCAGAATTTGCCACTGTTAAAAGACTCAGCATGTTGCCACAGTTTCTCTGACCATCTGTCCTTGGGTGGCCTCAAGTACCTTCACATCTTGGCTGCTGTGAGTAAGACTGCCACCAACAAGGGAGCACTATGTCCTCTAGCAATGCTGACTCCCAGGTAGGGGCATGCATGACCACAGGGCATGACTGGAGCACAGGAAGGCCCCACCCCTTGTTCCTGGAGCACACCACCCAGACTGGTTTCAGAACTATGGAAAATTAACCATCATACCCTGCCAACAGTGCATATATTTGAGAATAATGGTTGTCTTTCTTTTCACATGATAGCCATCCAGATTGATGTGACAGGAAATCTTATGGTGGATTTGATTTGTATTTCCTTGAGAACTAGTTGATGTTGAACATCATTTTATTGCTTCTTGATCATATCTGTGTCTTTTCATGGATGGGATATCTGTTCAAGTCTTGTGCTATTTTGAAAAAAGGTTATGAACATTTTTACTAAATTCTAGGAGGTTTTAGTAAATGTTCAAAATTAATCTCTTTTCAATATGTGATTTGAAAATGTGTTCTCCACTCCATGGGTTGTCTGTTGACTGCTGTTTATCTTTCTGCTTCAGAAGCTTTTTTAGTTTTACGTCATATCATTTGTGTATGACTGAGTTGGTTGCCTATTCTTTTGGTGTAATATCCAAAAAAACCTTTTTCTTTTTTTAATTTTTTTTATTGATTTTAACAATAAATAAATAACAGGGAATGCATTATAATTCTTATTACATGTATACAGCACAATTTTACTATATAAAATATGTTGACACCAATTTTTGTCTTCATATATGTACTTTGGATAATGATGACCATCACATTCCACCATCCTTGCTAATCCCCTGCCCCCTCCCTTCCCCTCCCACCTCTCTGCCCTATCTAGAGTTCCTTTATTCCTCCCATGCTTCCCCTCCCTACCCCACTGAGTCAGCCTCCTTATATCAGAGAAAACATTCAGCATGTATTTTTGGGATTGGCTAACTTCACTTAGCATTATCTTCTCCAATGCCATCCATTTACCTGCAAATACCATGATGTTGTTCTCTTTTATTGCTGAATAATATTCCATTCTGTATATATGCCACATTTTTAATCCATTCATCCACTGAAAGGCATCTAGGTTGGTTAGACAGTCTAGATATTGTGAATTGTGCTGCTCTAAACGTTGATGTGGCTGTGTCCCTGTAATATGCTGTTTTTAAGTCCTTTGGGCTTAGACTGAAGAGAGGGATAGCTGGGTCAAATGGTGGTTCCATTCCCAGATTTCTATGGAATCTCCATACTGCTTTCCATATTGGCTGTACCAATTTGCATTCCCACCAGCAGTGTATAAGTGTACCTTTTCCCCACATCCTCGCCAATACTTGTTTTCATCTGTCTTCATAATAGCTGCCATCATTTTCTATTCCACTATCCTAAAGTTTTTCAACCTTTTGATTTTTACAGATTTATAGATTCACTTATCCCATGTAAATATTCAATATGTCTTGAGTTTAATGTTTGTGTATGGCTGTAGGATAAGGGTCCTCTTTGATTCTGTGCATGTATTTTTTGAACAGACCATCCTTACTACATAGGCTATATTTGACAGTGCTTTTAAAGATGTCTTAATGAGAATGTATCTGGACATTTCTCTAGGCAGTATGTTCTGTTCCACTAGTTTATATGTTTACTTTTATGCCACTACCATAATGTTTTCTCTCTCTGTGTGTGTGTGTATGTGTGTGTCTATGTGTGTAATGAAGTGTTGATGGTGAACTCCAGGGCCTTGTGCAAGCTAGGCAAATTCTACATCTCCAAGATCCATCCCAGCCCCTCCACATGTATCAATGACTATCACATTATCACATATTTTAAAATCAGAGTGTGGTTTTATTAGTTTTGCTTTTTTTTATCAAGATTACTTTAGCTATTTAGGGTATTTTTATGGTTTCATATGGATTTTCGCTTTCTTATTTCCTATTGCTGTAAAATATGTCACTGAGATTGGAATTGGATATCGAGTCTGATGTGTGTATAATTTGATCACGTGGACATTATAATGTTGATCCTTCGTATCCATAAACATGATGCTTTTTTCCCTCTTACTCATAGTTAATTTAATTTCATTCATCTTTATAGTTTTTCAGGGCACAGGTCTTTCTCTTCCCTGGTAAATTTATTTCTCAGTCTTCTGCTTTTTCTAATCCTATTGTTGAGGGGATGTTTATCAGGGCCAGCTGGATCCTATGGATAAATCCCAGGCCTTCTTGATAAATGATGATGCTTTCAACATGTATAAATCCAATCTGCTCACATTTTTCTCAAGTTTTTTTTTTCTGTATGTGTTCACTAGAGGGGTTTCGCCTGTGCTTTTCTTGGCTTACATTTGTGTATAAGTGTGTCAACCTTATAAAATGCATTTGGAGATCCTTCTTCCTCTCTTGTTTGGAGGAGATAAGAGGCTTTGGTGTTAGCTGTTTTAAAAACTTGGTAGCGTTCCACCATGAAGTTCTGGGTCCCTGGACTCTTCTTTTGAGGGAGGGAATGTGTGTGCTACTGGTTTCATCTTCTCAATCATTATTGTTCAGTTCAAGTCTGTTATTTTTTTATTCCTCAGTTTTTGGAGATGGTGCATGTCTGGGGATCTGTCTGTTTTTATCTGGTTATTGATGGTGTGAGTGGAGTTGTTCTCAGCCCTCATCTATGGTCCTCCCCACCATCCGTGGTTGCAATTGGAATGCTCCTGATTTCATTTCTGATATTGTTACTTTTCCCTTTCATTCTTTCAGCCATTCTGCATTGAAGATTGTCAATCTTGTTTTCCTTATTTAGGAACAACACCTTGGTTGGGTTGATTTTTACTACTTTTCTGAGTGCTTTTCATTTGTTTCTATTCTCATCTTTATTCTTGTCCTTGTTCTGGATATTTGGGGAAATGGCTTTTAATGTTGTTCCTCCAGTTCCTTAAAGAGTCCAGTTAGGCAGCTTGTTTGGAAATGTTTTCTTTTTACAACATGAAATGTGTTGCTCTATGACTCTTCACACTCCCTGCATGGGGTTCCCTGAGGTCTAGTGTGTGGTCTTCTGATACATGTTTTCTCAAGAGCTTTTCTGATTCCACTTTTGAATTCTTTTTTACATTATTGTTTAAAAGGCATTGTTTAAACTCTCCCATATTTGTTCTTTTCAGTTGTCCTTCTTTATTTTAATTTTAATTTTAATTCTATTGTGCTTCTAATGATACTAGATGTGACCTCAGGGTTCTTTGCATGGAGGAGGCTTGTTTGGTGACCTGGTGTTGTCCTCCTGCTCTGAGCACATCACAGTCCTGCATTCTGCTGTTGGTTGGAACTTTTCTATGTGTCCTAGATCCTTTTGTCCCTGTAGTGTTTATGTCATGATGTTAAGTATAATTTTTTTTGCTGTTATTATATTGCTGTTAATTTATCTTGAGTTTGGTCCATATTATATTCATTTTCTTCCTGACATTATCTCAGACATTTGTCACTAGGATACCTTCTTGGTGAGCTGGTGCTCTTTCCCAGTATGTGATGGCCTTCTTCTCCTCTGACCATGGGTGACCTAAAGTCCAGGTTCTTTATTCAGGTGCCCATGCTATGCTGGTTTCCTTCTTGCAAGGTGCATCATTTTCCTGACCTGTTATTTTCTGTGTGTCTTTACAACTCCAGGGCTTGTATTTCACAGAGTTTACATGGGTGGGTTTTTTTTTTTTTGGTGTGTTTATGAAGACACCCTAACTTGATAGTGGAGATTTATTTATTCACACTTAACAGGTGTTGATAATGACTTAAATCTCCATTTTTCTCATTGGTCTCTTTTCTGTAATTCTTTGATTTCTTTAATATTCTATTATGTGTTCTCAGTTTTTTTAAGTTCTAAAAACATATCCTCTGTTTCCTTTACTTCTTCAATTTTTTTCTACAGTATTTTTTCAGAATATTTTACATTTAATTGATTTCCCTCATTTAAATATACTATATAAAAAGTGCACAATTTTTGCAATACTAATCTCATGATTAGGAAAATTTCCATTGGGTGACCTACCGATTCAGTTTGGTGTTTTGACTTCATATACTTTTCTTCTGAAATCCTTCTATTGGAGCTACCTACTACAGTGTTTAAAGTCTTTGAAAGGCTGAGCAGCACAGAGTGGGTACTTAGCAGAATCCGTAGGAAGAACACTTTTCGTGGAAGAGACTTAACGATTCATACTTTTCAAAACCAGTCTTACAATAAGTGGGACAAATCAGTCATAACTTTTAAAACTCACCAAATTATACATTGTGGCCCATTGAGAATCTTATCATTTAGTTTTTAATTTCAGGACAAATATTTTCCACAATGGGTTTATGATAATTAAAAACACGTTTATTGTGGAAAATATATGTATATATCTAAAATGTAACAAAACACCAAATATATAAAATAAACATTGTGACTCTTTCTTCAGTGTACAGTCATGGATTGTCTGTTCACATGATTCCATGAGTTCTTGGCATTTTTCTTCTTATGGAGTAGAGATTAAAAATTTTCCACTGTCCACTTTGCTGGGTCCCTGGAATTCCATTTTATTTTTCTGTCCCTATCAATTTGGCTACTCCAAATTCCACCTCCTTTAAGTAAATTTATATAATATTTGTTCTTTTGTGACACACTTGCTTTAGTGAGTAGCTTGAAGCCTCAGCTATGTTGCATTGTGTGCCCAAATCTTCTTCCCTTTTCTAAGTTCCTAATACTCAAGTGTCTGCAGAAGCTATGTATTGTTTGTATATTCTTAAGGTTGTAGGTACTGAGTTGTTTCTACCTTTGAATATTTAAAACATGGATTTATGAGCAATTTTATAGAAATAATGTTTTGAATCCCTGCACGGAGTATTGTGTATGTATGTTTGTTTGTGTGTGTGTGTGTGTGTGTGTGTGTGTGTGTGGTGTGTGTGTGTGTGTGTGTGTGTGTGTGTGTGTGTGTGTGTTGTATCAGGGGATATTTTATGGTAGCAAAAGTTTACATTATACTTTGGAAAAAATACAGATAACTAAGACAATGAAATAATTGAAAAGCCTTGGAAATATTGTATCTAAAAATAGTATGGAATATACAAGACCTGACAAGTGACATTCACCTCACAGGGTCCCTTGAGGACACCATGTGAAAAATGAATCCCTGGTAATATCCCAGAGAGGCATGTGGTTTAACTTTCTTTTATATATTTGCCATCTACACATACCCAAATAAATTATTTTGAGAGAAGAAGGAGGGATTTGTATTGCATTTAAAACAAAGAACATATACCCTCCACCATGATAAATTATTTTAAAACCAGCACATTTTTTTCATCTTAACACAATTTATCCATCACTGGCTAATGAAATGTGTAGTGTCTTACCCCACATATATCTCAAAATACTAATAATACGTTTTTCAGTAGCAATGAACACCAAAGGGCTGAATGAGGCATAGCTATGGGCCATGAGGATCTGTATACTGTAAAATATTTGATCATCATTCACTGTGAGTCTTGCATAGGAGATAATGGTGTCCAAGATGGACATGACCACAAAGCAACTCAAGTGCAGCAGGATTGTTCACGTGGCCCTCAGTTCTGGGGATGATATTGGGGACAGGCTGGTGCTATAAAGATTATGGGACTGCCTCTTATGCCTGCACAATAGAGTCACTATGTATCCATTTGCAATAGCCATGATTCCTATAAGGGAGTCTTCCCTGAAGGTCAGCAGGGTGGCAAAGGTGTGTTGGAGGAAGAAGGTCATGGGCCAAAGAGAGCAGAATTCTGTGACGTACATAAAGTTGTCTGAGGTCAAATTGGGGGTAGCATTACTGGAGATGAAGTGGTGGCTACTGAAGGATGAATAGATGACCCACATGAAGAGAAGGAAACACAGGTTGTGATGTGAGAATTTATGTTTGAACTTTGCCAAGAAGGAGATCCTGGGGCTGAGAGTGATGGCTTGGAGGACACTCATCAGGCAGGTGGTGCAGAGGGAAAAGCCCCTCATCAACCTGTACAGGTAGATAAGCCATTTATATTTCACATGACCCCACCTTTCCCCCTGAGGTGTATAAATATCTGAATCGATGAAGCCCTTGATGAGCAGCATTGTTAGGTGAATTAGCACCAAGAGACCAATGGCCAGGTCAGTGGGCTTAGGTCTGTGCCTGGTAATGTGCAAGGAGACGTGGATGAGAAGAAGAACGATGTTGGTCAAGACCCCCACGTTAATTTCAGTGTACACGATATTTCTTATGTGAATGTTACTGTACAATTTATGGGCTTTGCTCACCTTATGGTGGGAAAGAAAAATATTATTAATACCTCAGGAAAAAAAAACAAGAAAATATCTTCTTTGGAAATATGATCTCCTTCATAGATCTCAATGAACATTACTTCTATGAGGAAAAAAAGAAAATTCATCCAAATATATCTTTATTCCACATGAAAACTCAATTCTGGTGGGGGGCACAGTGGTGTCTTCCTGAAATCTCAGTGACCTAAGAGGCAAAGGCAGGAGGATCACAAGGGTGAAGCCAGTCTTGACATCGTGGGGAGAATCTGTTTCCAAATATAGAGTAAAAAAGACAGGGTGTAACTTGGTGCTGGTACACTTACCCACAAAGCAATCCCCAGCAAACAATAGTAAAATAAATGATCCCTGTGTTTTACCTCACATTCCCGAAAACCTGTCCCCCAAAACAATCCCCATTCACTGATTCATCTCAACACCTCTCAGCCTTGGCTAGATTACATGTGCCATTGGGACCTCCACAATGGCATACTTAATAGTTCTTCAGTTTTCTTGTTTGTTAAGAATTATGGAGCTGGGGTTTAGGCTCACAGGTAGATCATTCACCTACGATGGGTGAGTTATTGGGTTCAATCCTCAGCACCACATAAAAACAAATAAAAGGAAGGCATTCTGTCCATATACAACCACAAAAAAACAAATTTAAAAAAAAAGAATTACCAGCCAGTCATGGTGGCACACTCATCTGATTCCAGCAGTTTGGCAAGCTGAGGCAGGAGGATCACAAATTGAAGACCAGCCTCAGCAACTTAGCAAGGCCCTAAGCAACTGAGTGAGACCCTGTCTGAAATTTAAAAAAAAAAAAAATCTGATGATGTGGCTCAGTGTTAAGCACCCCTGGGTTTATTTCCTCTTAAAGAATAATAATAAACATTAGCACATATTTTAAAATATATTTCTTTCCTATTACTACATGTGTGAGGTTTTCTGGGGCAGGACAGAGTCTCGCTTGATTTTCACGTTGCTGATCTTGTTTGTCAGGTACATCATAGTAGCTCTCCAGTTTTAGGTGGATTTGAGTGGGGTTGCTTGCAGGAAATTGGAATGAGCCCATCCCAAGCCAAGAGTGTCACAGGTTAGACATGCCCCGAGGTTATTTCATGTCAGCACCATGTTAATTCTGGCTTACTTTCTGCCAGACCAAATATCTGTAATATATAAACAAGAAAACATGGGTGTAAATTCTGAAGTCTGATGCCTGAATTTACTTGTGTTATTTTCCATTCACTGTCGCCTTCCCTTGAGCTCTCTCTGATGCTGAGATACAGTCATCTCAGCTATCAACATAGTCACGTAAATCCTGAAGACATCATATTTGAAAAAACTAAAGTGTGTGCACCTACCTTGGAAGTGTTTATGGCACAAAATAAACTCCCTAGAAGTGTTGGATTCTAAAGTTATTAACATACAGTTCTTCATGTATGTGACCTGGGAGGATCAATTTAGTTATTTTAGTAATAGGTCTGTTCTGTTGCTACCTTACCAGAGAGAATGGAAAGTGGACATTACTCCTGGGCATGGTGGCACATGCCTGCAATCCCAGCAGCTCAGACAGCTGAGGCTGGAGGAGTGCAAGTTCAAAGCCAGGCTCAGTAACTTAACTAGGTCCTAAGCAAAACTCAGGAGACACTGTCTCTAAATACAATATAAAAAGGAAGTGGGGATATGGGTCAGTAGTTAAGAACCCATGGTTAAATTTCTAGCACACACACAAAAATTAGAAATTTAGTGGAATATTTGCATAATCCCTTTCAGAGAACCTGGTTATATTTTTGTCTGCCCTTGGAATCCTCTGCTGTGGCTGGACATGTCACATTTTTTTATCTTCAAGCCAGAAAAAATAGCCTATGTTAGAATATTCCAAAAATATTACCAAGAGCAAATTTCATTATTTTTTCTTTTCAGTGCTTTCCATTTTAGCAGCAAATAGGACTGCAATTAAAATAGACTTGGTGTTGTTCCATTTGAAGGTTTTATTGAAAGAACAAGAATCTAGCCCAATCCTGAAACATGGGCTCAATGATGATAATACAAATTAAAAGGTGACCTTCCTTCAGACTCAAAAGGTCTAAGTCTGAAATTTATGATGAAAAATTGTTGAATGATCTGCTGGGACTATATTTCATAGAGAGTGTGTGCATTTCTTTTAATATCATCCAAGTGAGATAGATGATATTGTAAAAGCTTTTCAGTCATAAAATAATTTTTTTACAGAAAATCAAGCATATGAGAATGATTTATGTTATGGCTACTGGTTCTACCATTTAAGATTCTAAGGGGATGCAAAAAAATATTAATCACTCACCAACACTGGATACCAGTTAAGAATTCAGACGTGAGGCAGGTATTTAGTTAAAACATTTGAAGTGAAGATTTTCTGAAACAAAATTCTATAGAATTATTAGAAAAGGTAGCTATAATAAGATTAATAGACCCTGTATCCAAAATATTAATAGATTCCTGGTTAAATACATTTTATAGCCATATTCATACTACTATAATTTGTAAAGTTCTTCATTTAAAATAAAATCTTGTTTTTCTATTCTTGGTCTCAATAAAGAGAAGTCAGTAAGAAAAAGATAATCAAAAAGACAAAAATTCAGGTTTTTAAAAGAAATGATTACATAATATGACAGTTTTCTCCATTCACTCACCTAAAATATTCGAGTTGGTCCCACAATAACCCCAGTTACTCATAGTAAGATACCAAAGTTAAACTCACCTGTAAGCTTCATGGGTCATGGAAATGATAACTTGAGCCCTATATGTACTGATAACAGCATATTCTTGTTATTGTTTGTTTTTCATGTAAGATAATGTGTCCAGTGATCATGTTTTTTCTTTTATATTTTTCTTTTTTATTTTAGATACAGGAATTGAACCCAGGGGTGATTAACCACTGAGCCAAATCCCCAATAAGTTTTATTTTGTATTTTGAGACATGGTCTTCCTATATTGCTTAGAGCCTCACTAAGTTACTGACAGTGGCCTTGAACTTGCCTCCAATTCCTGAGCAGCTAGGTCAAAGAATATTCTTGAATATATATACATTATCATTGAATAACTACCATTTAAAAATAGCTGTGAAACTACCTTAGTTCATATGATTTCTGTGAAATAGAAGTTTTGCTTTCATTCAATTTGAATCATTTAAAAAACTTGAGCAGACACCAAATTCTATTGTGTGCATGCCTGAATATGTAACAATTAATTCCAAGGTTATGTATAATTATAATGCACCCCTAAAACTTAAAATAAATTAAGTAAAGCAAAAAAATTCAGCTGATAAATAAATAAGAATAAGAAAATGAGCTGTAGAAATATTTGATATTACAGAGCTCTTGAAGGATTATATTTAAATAACCTGTAAATCAGGGTCCTTAATGATATTAATTGCACTTCTGTCAACATAAAATTTTAGGGCAGTCAGGAGTCTACTTTAGGCATGTTATTTGCCTTGTAAAAATGTGTTGAAGAAGTAATGTTTAAAACCTCAAGATAACATTTCCTATATAGATTACATATTAATGCAACTCATCAGTAAATGCAGTTTAGTTCAGGAGAGGTTCATTTGATGGATATCTCCAATGCAAAAAATTTGAGTAATTATCAGTAATTCTAAATAGAAGTTCTAAATAGACTAGGCAGGAAATGTTGTCATGATGCCATACAGAACACAGCCTTTGGCCCTAGGAAGATCTTAGAGCTGATGTCTCCCCTGCAGATACCAACAACCTCACCAAGAAGCCCAATCTTTCTCCTCCCACAGCCTTTCTAGGACCCCCTGCCCACTGATTCTGCATCTCTGGATCAATGGTCACTTACCCAGATGGAGGTGATGGGAAAGACTCGGTGCACCTGAGAAGAACCTGTGCTGGTTTAGGGAAGGAAATTCTTTAACTCATCTCTCTGCAGACCCTGAATTTTCATGTGTTTAAGAAGGTGACATTGTCTCACTGGAGAGCACAGAACGATGGAGCACCCATTGGGACATTTCACCTGCCTCTTCATTTGACTTTATCCTCTGGTGGATAGCAGCAATCTAGGGAGAACTGGGCTCCAAACTTTTCTCTAAGTTAATTGACATAGGTATTAGGGATCAGAGTGCCCCAACCATTGAGAGTACATCAACTTCTCACATTTTGACCTCAAACAAATTCATCTAAAAATCACTTCATATTTTCAAGACCACTTTCTGGGGTGAGACATTCCTGGCACCTGTTGTGAGTTTCCACCAGCTGAGTTCTCTGCCTACAATGTATGATGGGCATCCCCTTCCCCAGTCCATTCTTAATCTGGAGCACCTTATGCCTGGGTGGTGTTGGCTCTGCTTTCCATGATTTCCAAAGTAAAAAGGTCAGAGCTCAAGGTGTGAGCACAATTTAAATTGGAATTAACATGTGGTGGGATTAATACTAAGAATGCAGATGGAACTGGAGTTTGGGTTGGCAATCACAGGCAGAGAGAGCACAAGCTGTTCAACTCCATGGGGAACTTAATGAGCAGACCTCTCCCTCCCTGGTAGAGGAGGAGGAGGCCAGTTTCTGAAGGAAACTGTATACAGTTGTGCTTCAGTATCCAGTGACGTTTATACAAAATAAAACCTTCTATGACCTGTGACAAATTAGAATCTTGTTACCTGGAGTCATAAGATGGCACAGTCATTTGTGGAAGATCCACTGAAGTTTTAGATATTGAAATCAAAAGATGGTGCTTTGTTACAACTATTATGAATCTTTAACAATTATGATAAACTCAGTGTCTTCATACATGTACTTTGGATAATGATGTCTATCACATTCCTTGTCCTTGCTAGTCCCCTGCCCACTCCCTTTCCCTCCCACCCCTCTGGCCTATCTAGAATTCATCCATTCTTTCCATGTACCCCCTCCCTGCCCCACTAGGAGTCAGTCTCATTATATCAGAAAAAAAATTCAGCATTTGCTTTTTATAAAATTCTGGCAAATCAAATACAAAAACATATGAAAAAGATGGTGCACCGTGATCAAGTGGGATTCACCCAGGGATGTAAGGTTGGTTCAACATATGGAAATCAATAAATGTAATTCATCACATCAATAGACTTAAAAATAAGAACCATATGATCATCTCAATAGATGCAGAAAAAGCATTTGACAAAATACAGCACCTCTTCATCTTCAAAACACTAGAAAAACTAGGGATAACAGGAACATAACTCAACATCACAAAGGCTCTCTATGCTAAGTCTCAGGTTAACATCATCCTAAATGGAGAAACATTGAAGCCATTCCCTCTAAAAACTGGAATAACACAGGGAGGCCCTCTTTCACAACTTCTATTCAACATAGTTCTTGAAACACTGGCCAGAGCAATTAGACAGATGAAAGAAATTAAAGAGATAAAATATATCAAAAGAATAACTTAAATTAGCACTATTTGCCAACCATATGATTCTATACCTAAAAGACCCAAAAAGCTCCATCAGAAAACATTTAGAATTAGTCAATGAAGTCAGCAAATTACCAGGTTATAAAATCAACACCCATAAATCAAAGGCATTTCTGTATAACGGGGACAAACCCTCTGAAAGGGAAATGAGGAAAATTACCTTATTTACAATAGCCTCAAAAAAAAAAAGATACTTGGGAATCAAGTATTGTTTTATTTAAATATTTTTGGTCTTCCCTACCTTACATATCATCTTACACACATGCAAGAGACCCTGACATAGTTCACAAGTTTTCTGAAGTTGTCCTCCAGTTCCATTTAGTTGTGCATGTTCTATTTAATGAAATTTCAATCACTTGGTCTTTTACAACAACTTTTATTTTTAACAACTTCCTTGACTCTCCCTGTACTCAATGGTGACCTCTCCTGTGTATGTTCTTGGAAAATACCATAATTATGCTTTTGTAGATTGTTTCTTAATTTCTTTTTATTTTGGCTATGGGATGTTATAGAATTCAGATGTGCTTCATCAGTGAGCCACATCCCTAGCTCCTTTTATTTTATTAGAACTCATTGTCTTGTACAATTTTGGCAAATACACACCCACTCAGCTGAATCAGCATTGCATTTATATTATTTTTAATTCCTTTGTATTTATGGCAGTTTAAAACACAATTGTGTATATAAATCATATTTTCTTAATCCATTCATCTATTGACAGCCATCTGGGGTGATTTCATAATTGGAATATTGTGAATTGCACTGCTATAATTATTCACATGGCTGTAAGAGTACAGTATGCTGATGTTCATTTTCTTGGATAAATTCTCTGTAGTGGGATGGCTGAGACCAATGTTTGTGTCCTTCCTCGATTTGCCCCAAACTGGAAGCATGTAACATTTTTCCATATCCCCAAAAACACTTAATTGTCATTCTCACTGGAGTGAGATGAGATCTCAGTAACATTTTAATTTGCATTTCCCTTATTTCTAGAGACATTGGACATTTTAAAAATATTTTTGTTACCCATCCATATTTCTTATTTTGAAAAGTGTTTGTTGAGTTCCCTTAATTGATGGATTGGGTTATTTGTTTAGTTAGGGTTAAATACTTTGAGTTCTTGATAAATTCTGGACATTATTTCCCTGTTGGAGGAGTAGCTGGAAAAGCTTTTCTCCCACCCTGTATTTACTCTGTTCTCATCTGTAATTATTTTATCTGTCATGCAGAAACTTTGTGATTTGGTGGATTCCCACTTGTTGATTTTTTATTTCATGAGCTTAAGTGTTCGGTTAGGAAGCTGGTGCCTGTACCTATGTGATGGGAATGTTGACTCTATATTTTCATCTAGCAGTTGCAAGGTTTCCAGTGAAATCTCTTAAGTTTTTGATCTATTTTGATTTTGACTTTGTGCAGGTTAAAATACAGGGATCTAAGTTTATTCATCTATGTAAGGATATGCAGTTGTCCCAGCACAATTTATTCAAAAACTTTTCTCTGATATTTATAATTGACACTTTTGTCAAGTATCAAAAGGCTGGAAGTATAGAGTTTGTCTGAACCTTCCATCCCATTTATCGTTGGGTCTTCTTTGATTCCAATACCATGCTGGTTTTGCTAACATAGCTCTCTAGTTTTAATTTGAGATTGGGTATTGAGATGCCTTTTGTATGAGTTTCCATGCTCAGATTGTTTTGACTACAGTGAGACTCTTATTCCTTCAAATAAGTTTTAAGAATTTTTTTAGTTCTATGGAAAATGGCATTAGTATTTGATGGAAATTGCATGTGTATATCATTTTTGATTATAGGACCATTTGACTGTATTAATTCTGCCCATCAAGAACATGAGAAGTCTTTGATCTTTTAAGTTTCTCTTCAATGTCTTTCTTCAGTATTCTAGTTTTCATAATAGCAGTCTTTCAACCTTTGGTTAGATTAATTCCCAAGAATTTTTTGAAGCTACCTGAAGTGGGGTGGCTTTCCTGATTTCTTTCTGAGAAAAGCTATGGATTGTTGAGTATTGACCTTGTATCCATCTACTTTGCTAAATCCATTTATTAGCTCCGGGAGTTTTCTGGTGGAATTATGGGAGGAAGTTCCAGATATAGTATCATGTCATTAGCAGACAGTGATAGTTGACTTCTTTTCCAATTTGTATGCCCCTAATTTCTTTCTCATGTCTGATTAAGACCTGGATAGAGAATTAAGACCTATATTGAATGGAAGTGGTGAGAGTGCAAATCCTCATCTTGTTCTTTTTTTTTATGTCATGCATCTCATCTTTATGGAGATTCAATCATTTTATAAAAATTAAAGAGATTTCACACTTGCACTATCCACCCCATGTCATTCAATTTATGCTTCAAATTTGCCCAAGTTCTTGGATATCATCCACATAAACTTTCCCACTGTTCCCACCATCACCAAAATAATGTCTGAGGTTTCTGCACTTTCCTTTTGATGCTATCAAGACAGTCTCATCTTTCACAATTTCAAAATTAATTTAACTGGTCTGAAAACATATTGGCCCATCCTTATTCCGTGTCCGCCCCCCCCCCGCCCCCCAGTATGATCAAAGAAAATGTACAGCTTTCTGGACACATTAACACAAGATTCAAAAGAAACTATTTCATAGCCAGTGAGAATTATACAATTCCTTTCCTAAATTCCCTCCTAATTATGAAAAACTATACACCAGTAATCCTCTCTTCAAATTAAAGCAGAAAAAGAACATAAAATTACCCACCAGGCCAACTATACTTGGTACAGTGACATCAGAATACAAAAATCACCATCACCTCACTGGGCGAAGCTGAAACATTCACATGTTACCTAGCACCTGACTAGAACAAAAATACAACATCAATTAAAATTAAGTCAAAAAAAATAAGTCAAAACAGAGCAATTCCACCTTGTTAGATTTTTTGAGTTTTAACAAACAGTAAGCAGGCAAGGTGAATCAACACCTATACCTTGAAGGTGGCAAGGAACATCATATTCGATCTCATCATGTCTTAAGGGGCTTAAGAACAGAGTTCCATCCACCAAAGGGAACTGTTCGAAGACAGGGAGTGCCCGGTGGCACAGAGCACAGTTTACAACATTTCTGTGGCTGGCACTGAGGGCTGCAAGAATGAACTTCCGTAGATCCTCGCCCTGGCCCACTTGAGCATCATCTTCCATCCTTACATGAAAAGTGTTCAGCTTATGCCTGGGGATGTGAGTGAGGAGCTCAGAGAGGTCCAGTCGCCGTAGAACTGTACAGGGGTATCAAAGTGTCCCCCTCTGTGAACAGATAACCCAGTTGGAGCATAATCGAAGTGGGCATTTCTGAACACATGGCCCCCAGCCATGGCCTTTTTGTAAGGCTCAAGATGGATGGCATTCTTTAAGAATTCCCCAAGGTATCTGGAGGAGCGGGGACCACTGAAGTGGGCAGGGGAAAGGATAGAGTAGCCAGTAGGTGGGGACTGGCCAGGGGAGCCACAAGGGGAACGGGCACCATAGGTTGTGGCACTGACGACCTTTTCCTGGGAGTTCTGCTGGTCCATGGAATGTCGTTGGGGGAGATCATGGTTCAGGCCTTTCTGAGACTTGTTTGGGGGCCTGCATTTTTTTGCCTCCTCCCAGCCTCCCCTGGGGGCCTCCCTGTGTTCTTCTCTGACCCAGACTTCTTCTTTTTCTCGTCCTGCATCCGCTTCACCTGGTACCAGTCTGTGTCCTTCTTTAAGTGGCCCTGACCACAGCAACAGGAGCAGAATCGGAAGGCCAGGTCATAGCCCTTCTTGGTCCACATGTTCTGACGGCACTGCTTCTCATTCCAGCTGCGAGCCCGGCCAATGCAGTTGGATTGTGCCAGGATGCTGCTCTCCGACTCATAGAAGCACTCCAGGTGCATCCAGGTAAGGGCAGTGCTCATTGTTGCACACCACCTTCTGATAGTCATCCTTCTCCAGGTCCACTGGTCTCCGGAAGCTGCAGAGCAAGGGCGTGGCACATGGGGCTTCCTTCTTGGCGTCTCCCACCGCCGCAGTCCCAGTGGTGGCCGCGGCGTTCCCGGCTCTGGTCCCCGCACCTCCGTTGCCTGCCGCGCCCCCGGTGCCCGCAGCGCCCGCGGCCGCCGCCCCGCAGCCAGCCACCGCCGCCAGGGCCCCCCGGCCGCCGCGCCCGCAGCTCCCGCTGCAGCCAGGGCCCCGGCTCCATTTTCTTGCTCGTCCCTGCTGCTGTTGGCACGCTTGTTTTTGCGGCCGCCTTTGCTGTTCTGGGGGTTGGGCATCTCGCTCACGAAGGTCCAGGTGTCCGGCGTCAGCGAAGGAGGCGCCCCGGGGCGCGGTCGCTGCCGGCCCTGCGCAGAGTCGGCAGAGCGGAGGGCGCGGGCCAGCGGCTCCTCTGGCGCCCTCTAGCCGCCCGGCCCGCGCCGCGGCTTCCCGGCCGCCGCGCCCTCTCCAGCTTCCTGGAGCCAGCGCGCGGCCACCCGAGGCTTGCAGCCGCGCGGGCGCCGCGGGCCCGGGGCGCGCCTCATCTTGTTCTTGATTTTAGAAGAAATACTTTCAGTTTTTCTCCCTTATGTATGATGTTGGCTATGGGTTTGTCCTATAAACTTTTTATAATGTTAAGTTTTTTGAATCCCTAGTTTCTCTGGTGTTTTTCAAATAAATGTATGCTGTATTTTATCAAAGGCCTTTTCTGCTACTATTGAGATGATCATATAATTCTTGTTCTTAATTCTATTAAGGTGATGATTTATATTTATTAATTTGTGTTTGTTTAACTATACATGCATCTCTGGGATAAAGCCTACTTGATAATGATGTATTATCTCCCTAATAGGTTTTGAATGCTGTTTACTAATATTAAGGGATTTTGCTTTTGTGTTCATTAATGTTGGTCTGTGCTTTTTCTTTTTAGATGGTTAGTCTGATTTTGGCATCATCGTTATATTGGACTCATTGAATGTGTTTGGGAGTATTTCTTCTTTATAATTTTATGAAATAATTTAAGAAAGACTGGTATTATTTCTTCTTTAAAGGTCAAGTAGAAAAAAAAAACTCTCTTTAAAATCACTCTAGTCCTGGATTTCTTTGAATGTAGGCTTCTTTAAAAAAATAGATAGATAGATAGATAGATATCTTAAGGGGCCTTTATTTTTATTTATGTGTATGCTGTGCTGAAATTCAAACCCAGTGCCTCACAAATGCGAGGCAGACATGCTACTCCTGAGCTACAACCCCAGTCCCTTTTCTGAGACTTTTAATCCCTGTTTCTGTTTAATGATTTGGTATTTCTGTTTTGACACTCTATATTCCTGGTTCAGTTTAGGCAATTTGCATGTATCTAGAAATCAGCCAATATCTTCTAGAATTTTGAGGTTTGTGGTGTGTACATTTTGCAAATGTCTTTTGTTTACCCACTTGATTTCACAAGGGTCTGTGGTGATAGTTCATTTTTTAATCTCTCATTTGTTGATTTGGGTCTTCACTGTCTTCCTTTTGGTCATCTTAGCCCAGCATTGATCAATCTTTTTGGTTGTTGATATTTGTTTTTTCTACTTATACAATGAAAGAGGAGTGTATTTTGGCACATAGTACATACCCAGAGTATAACTTATTCTAATTAGGATACCATTCTTTTGAATAAACGTGATGTGGAGTTGCTCTTGTTGTGTACTTATATATGAACAAAGGAAAGTTATGTCTCATTCATTCTACTGTCCTTCTTATTTCCATCCCATTTCTATTTCGCCTTTGGCTAATCCAATGAACTTCTACTGCCCCTTCCCCAATCTCTTATTATGTGTTAGTCTGGTGTAGCTCTTCCTGAGTACCTTTTCTAGGTGACTCACTTTGAAGTGGATACTCTGGGACTAGATGGCAGAGGTGCTGCTAGTAGGTAGCCTCCAAGGGGAAAGATTTTGGGAAGGAAGTCTCACAAAATACTAACTACCACAGACTGGAAGGGACACAATTCATTTTTGCTCTCATTCCATGGCCAGAACTAGTCATGTGATCCTGTTACAAAGCAACAGGGTAGTGTAGTCCAGGCTGGAAAGCTTCTTCCTAGCTTAAACTCCACTTGTAAACCTATAATAATCCGAAAGACATCCCTACTTCCATATGCCCCTCTGGTCACTAACTATCCACATGCCCCTGTGTTCCCACATAGCACAGTTCATTCCCTTTCCCACAGGCCAACCCCAAGTCAATTCATTCATTGTATCCAACCTCACCAGGTTTGGATTATGGACTAAAAGGATGATTTATGCTTTCCACATTCAATGTCTAGTGGTAGAGCAGAGGCAGAGTAACCTCAGGACAGATTCTTCATTTGGAAAAAGGAAGAATGCCAGACACAGCTGTCATGGAACTGCAAGTATTTTTGAAGCCCCCTAATTTGACAATGAGTAAATTTTCTTGCTTAAGTCCTGATAGTTCTTTCTAGAGACAGCTTTCTTGCTCATTGTTTTCCTTGACCCCTGGATTTATTCTTTGGGAATTTTTGCCCCTCTTCCTCCTTTTGCATATCTTCTATGTCCACAGCTGTAGGTGTTGGGGAGCATGCCCTCCTTAGGGACTGAAGAGCTTTCATACTCCTCTTCTTGCTCATGAAAACTAGAGAATCCAGGGGTTATTGTGTTATTGTAATACTCAAATATTTTAATTTATTAATGAAGTTTCTTCAAAGCTTGATAGTCTTCCGATATATTTACTTGTTAGCAATATATTATATTATATTATATTCCAGGTACCTATAAGCCTGTTCAAGAATTACCAGACGTAACACTTGAAGCCGATTTGTTTCATTGCATCTTCTCCATGCTCCTTTCTTATTTCAACTTAATTAAGACCACCTTACTGCTGTCTGAAACTATGGATGGAATGGTTTTATACTTAATGTGATCTTTATGTTGAACCCCTTTAATCATCTGAATGAAGACTTAAATGTTTCTCATTTAGAACTCTTTAGTTTTTTAAATTCTCTTCCCTTAGTATTTGGAGTCTTGAAGCAGTTTTTCAACTATCCAAAGCATGTTGTATTGTTTCTCTACCTTTCTTATCTCATTTCTGCTTGCAAATTAGCTGATTATTTTTTCTATTTAAAATAAAAATTTAAAAGTGGGTGTATACAAAATTACATACAAGAGGAAGTGAGGGGAAAGGGGGAAAATATAAGGGGGAGAAATGAATTACAGTAGAGGGGGTAGAGAGAGAAGAGGGGAGGGGAAAGGGGAGGGGGGATAGTAGAGGATAGGAAAGGCAGCAGAATACAACAGACACCAGAATGGCAATATGTAAATGGTTGTGCAACTGATGTGATTCTGCAATCTGTATACGGGGTAAAAATGGGAGTTCATATCCCACTTGAATCAAAGTGTGAAATATGATATATCAAGAACTATGTAATGTTTTGAAGAACCAACAATAAAAATTAATTAAAAAAAGTGATACCTACAAATTATACATATGGGGTGCCATGTAATGTTTTGACACATATGTACATTGTGTAATGTTCCAATCAGGGTAAACATATCAATCTTTTCAAACATTTATCATTTATTTTTTTTTAAGAGAGAGAGAGAATTTTTTGATATTTATTTTTTAGTTTTCGGTGGACACAACATCTTTATTTTATTTGTATGTGGTGCTGAGGATCGAACCCAGCACCCCACGCATGCCAGGCGAGCGTATTACCGCTTGAGCCACATCCCCAGCCCCCATTTATCATTTCTTTATGGTGAAAACACAAAATCCATTATTCTAACTTTTAAAAAGTATATATCACATTATTATTGTCTATAGTCATTCTATGGTGCAATAGCACACCAGAACTCCTTGCTCTTATCTAACTATAATTTAGTACCTGCTAAACAACATTTTCCCTCCCTTCACTTTTTCTGCTCTACCCAGTCTCTGGTAACCACTATTCCAACTACTCTATTCTCATCTTCGAAAAGATGAACTTTTTTTTAATTCCACATATCAATGAGTAGTGTAGTGCTTATCTTTCTCTGTCTACTGATTTCACTTGACACAATGCCCTCCAGTTCCATTGATGTTGTTGCAAATGTCAGGATATTTTTTTTATAGCCAAATAGTATTCAGTTGTATATCTGTATCACTGTTTTACAAGTCAGCCAATTCTTTAACTAATCCAACAGATCATTAAGTGTTTAATCTTTTCTTAGAGCTGTAGACCAAGTAGTAATGTCTGCTCCTCAATTCACCATATGAACAATTTAACCAGGTGTTTTGTTCTAAATAACATGAGCTGCCCTATTTCCAACCCCAGATATTAGTTTTCTTGCCACCCAAGAGCAAAGCCAATGTCATATTTCTCTATTTTATTCTTTAAAACATAACCAATTGCCCCTGTGGATACTAACAGGGTTTCATTAATAACATTAAGTAATGTCACTTGATCACATACACAATCTTGCATGAAGAATCTGTAGAGCCCTGGAAGGTTTATACTTTGGGAGACATAGTGATTTGACAAGCAGGTTTGCTTGCCCTAGAGTGCCTCTGCTCTTTTTCCAGCATCCTCTGGGCACTGCACGTTGGCCCTGCTTCCACTCTTTTCTGCTAGGCATTTGCACGTTCACTGGGCATCTGCCATCTCCTGCTAAACAGCTCATTTTCTACTAGTACCTTTCCCCCTCCCAACGTTTTTAGTTGTCAAATGGTTCTTTATTTTATTTATGTATGTGCAGTGCTGAGAATCAAACCCAGGGCCTCACACATGCTAGGCAAGTGCTGTACCATTGAGCCACAACCCCAGCCCCTACTAACTTGCACTTCCAGAATACACTGTTTTTCTGTGCCTAAGGGGTATTGCATTTTGCATTGATTTGTCTTATATATTTGGTATCACTATTTCATGTCATTCATAATGTTTATTCATCATACTTCAAGATAGATTCATATACATGGTTCCTGCCTCTGACTTTGGCAGCACTCTTTGTTCACAGAGCTTATACTGTGCCATCAGGTCCAGCTTTAGCACATGTGCCATATCCTCTCTATGTGGGCTTCCTCCAGGCACAGACACAAAGCTTTTTCCTTGCTGATCCTTCTCTGGACAACTGAACTCTGAGGAGCCCTGGCCTCATACCTGTAGGTATTTAAAAATCGTAGCCTAGATTCTCCTATAATTGCTCCTACAAATATATTTTATCATGTGAGCAAATAAGTATTCTGTCTTCCTAGATTATCACTCCTACCTTGTTTAGCCAGAGAACTGCTGTTCAGTCTTCAAAACCTTAGCTCAAGGATAATCTTAGTGCACCATCACAACCATCTCCCCTCGCCAGAGAATCTCCTGCTCTGTGCTCACTTGGCTTACAGCTTATTAGACTGAGGGTGGGTATTATCTTGCTTGTCTCTCTCCCTGGTGTTATAGTGAAACCTTTAATTGTATCCTGTGTCTGCCATTTACAAGGCATTTGGTCAATAAATGTTGCATTTAATTTCATCAAATTCCCTTTCTTGAAGCATGCCTCATCTTTGCAGGTGAAGGCTTTTCCACTCTGCTCTCCCTCTCTGTCATACACCTGTGGGTTATCTGTCTACCTCCAGCCAGCTCCTGGAAGGCTGTGAGGTGAGGGAAACACTTGGTAAGACCTATATGATTTTGAGAGTCATGTCGAAAATGTAGATATACCTCCTTCACCCCCACTCCTTGTTATCTGAGCAGCTCCTATCCTTGGTGTGCTAAGGTTTTATCTGTTCCTGGTATTTCAGAAGTTCTGAAATGATCTGTAGAGCTCTGTGTGGCAAGGAACAGCACTTTGTCTTACAACATTATTCGAGTTGTGACACAAGGCTCCTTGACCTAATTCATGAGAAAGCATGATACCATTTTGATCTGAAAACTGCTATAGAAAGTAATTGTCCTCTGAAACACATCTCAGACAATGCTGGTACCAACTTAATTTTCCTCCTTCAGTACTGTTATTTATGAGGCAAAGGCGAGGAGAAGAGAGATGTTTTTAGATGAAAGGTGAAATATTCTATTGTGGAATATGTTTTATGAGGAAAGGAAAGCGATATATAATTTCTGACTCTGGGTTTGCATAGGCTCCAGATATCTTTTAAGTTACTATCCCCACACATTATTTAAGGCTCTGTTCTTTGGGATCTTGAAGTCCTAGTTTATTTTTTGATATAAAATCCTATCACCGACATGGTAGATTCTCCCCTAACATCACCAAGTCAACAGCATTGTTTTTCCATGACCCCTCAAGGTTAGAGGGTTCCTTCGAGTCAGAATGTGTTTAATGAGCATTTCATCATACAATATATTCTTTGAGTTTATCATATGTTATAGTCCATTAATTTCTTTGATGGTGGTAACCTTTTTGGCTGTGATTTGAACTGCAGAGATAGAATCATGAGTGGAATAGAGATTTAAAAGCAAAACTGAGGCCTTATATGAGAGAGGCATTTTCAAGGAATTCTTCCAATATACCTGGTTCCAGCACTGAATGGTCACAGGTATAGGCTCCAAACCCAACCCCAATCCCCACCATCATATAGATGAGGTAATTATTATAGGGGTGGTGGCAAACAAAAGCATTTGAGATAGTCGGGGAGTGAGTAAGATCCTTTTCTTTTTCCTTCTTAAGCAAGGTGAAATCTAAAACTGACCATGAAAGGAGTAGAGGATGTGAGCTGATACATTCTGGGAAGGATGCGAAAGGAAGACCAAAGGCAGAAGGAAGGGTCTGAGAGAGTTTTGAGCAGGCTGGTCGATACAAAATGGATATAAGGAGAAGGCAATGGAAAAGGCAAAGGAGGAATTGGGTATAACAGCAATGACAGGGGACAGCTTTGGATTGCAAGGTCATATGTTCTTATACAAACCATTGGGGATATCAGATTCAGGCATGGTCCTGAGGTCTCAGGAGCAGTCCCCAAATAGATGTGGCCAGACCACATTCTCAAGGCTACACAGGTGCCAGCCATGACTTTAATGTCTCCCCTTATCTTGGATACCCCAAACTGAAGGGTGACATCATCTGCAGGAGGAAGAAAGCAATGGTCCTTTAATATCTATAATACTAACAACAGGGGTGGTTGGAGCTGCCTCAGGGAAGGGGTGCTAACATTTTCTTCCCTCTTGGCCTGGGTTTCTCAATGTGTCGTATTGACCTTTCAGGCTGGATAATTCTTGGATAGGGAGGATTTGTCTTATGCATTGTAGGCTGTTTAACAACATCCCCGACTCTCTGTACTAGATGTTACTATCCATAGCCAACTTCTCAGTTGTGACAACAAAAAGTGTCTTCAGACTTTGTGTATCCTGGGTCTTAGAGAAAGTGGGATTTGAGTTCCACTTTTCAGTCCTTTGAATAACCATGGAAGAAGCTATATAGGCACTCCAGATGCCAAGCAGGGACATTTCTGATGCCTTGGGGGAAGGCAGGAGTGGTCAGCAGCTCTGTTTGGCTGGGCCAGAGGAAAGAAGGACAGGAAGTCTGGGTTTTGCTGCTGTTAGGGCTGGACTCATGGAAGGTAGTTCATGGCCCATGGGTGAGCAACTCTCTCTGGCAGAGTGAGGATAAGTTAAGAATAAAGCTCAGGCCCAGAGAAGACCCAGAACTGAGCAGCCAGGTAGAGGCATGAGGGCGATGGAATGATTATGTATATAAAATCACTGTTAAAATTATTGAGGTTTCAAAAACCTAGTTTTATCTGATAACTAAATATTAATAAGGTACTAGAAGTTTGAATTGCTAAAGTATTACTAAATTTTTAAACCAGTTTGCCCTTTTCTTATTTCATCTTAGCTAATATTTTCTTCTGCAATATTCATTTTCTTTTTAATCGCAGTGTAGGCTTATTGAGAATCTACCATCTTTAGGCCTTTCATTTGTAACATAGAAAATGCAACCCCGTTTCTTACATAATATATATTTAAAGAGCAATAATGAATCTTTTGGAGTTTTTAACTGGCTATTTAATGGCAGACTTACCTTGAGCTCTAAACTTTTCCAGACAATCAATAATTGTTCTATAAAAATGCAGGAATATTCATTATTGCGGATAATAACTCTCTTATACTCCCAGCTGCATGATCTAACATACTTAAAGCATTATTTGCCTTACACATGAGGCTGCAAATAAATACAAGCAGAAAGTACTAAATTAATGATGACTTCACTTTGAGACAGTCAGACTCTTCTGTTTTCCTGAGTATGTTTTTGAGGTTGAAGAAGAGTGCTGCTGATCCCTGTGTAAAGTGGTTAGACATGATTAAAGACCTGAGAGGTTTCATGTAGGAGATGAGACCTGAGAAAAGACTGACTTTGAAGGTTTCTAAATAGAGATGGATTCCTGCAGGGCAGGAGAGGCTCTGTGTGTGTGTGTGTGTGTGTGTGTGTGTGTGTATGAATGAGCATATGTATCTGCATTTATGTGTTTTGTGGACTTACTGAGGAAGTGGAAGCTACAGGCCAGATTTTGATCAGAAGGCAAGCTAAGGAGCATCATTGTTGATAGAGAAAGCAAAAGATCATTTCTTAGGTCCAGTGAAGATCAAAGTAGTGTCTCGATCCTGGAATCAACATGAGGCACTTAGATCTAAGCAAACTGTCTAACACAAGATCACAAGGAATTTCTACAAGGTTCTGTTTTAGAGGTTTTGTAGTCTTAAGTGTGGCATTTAGATGGCATTCAGTCCATATCCAAGTACTTACGTGGGAAGTACTATTCTAGGTACTGAGGATTTGGTGGTGAACAAAAAAGACAAGGTTTTGTCCTCTTAAAGTTTATATTCAGATGGAGGACAAATTTTACAGACAGACAAATACATTTATAAGATGATTCTAGAAGATGGGGAAAATGAAACAGAGTAATGTGATAGAGTGAGTGGGGCTCAGATTCTCGGGGTGAAAATTGGAGAAATATCCCCAAGTGTTCCCTGCAGGGAGATGGGAAAAGTAATCATTATGAGGTGCACCCAGAACATTCTGTTCTCTTAAACAAAGGAAAATTGCTTTACTAGTGTCTCACCAACATGGGATTGGTGAAATGTGCAAAACCAACCTTCTCTAGGCTTCCTGTCTTACCTCAGGAGGACAAAAACTGAGAAGCTTGTGTGAAGGTTTTAGCCCAGGGGCACAGACCCACTAAAAGATGGAGACATGGATCATAGAATACTTCCTCTTTCCTCACACATTGATGCCATATCCCCTGCTGTATTATGTGGGGATTATAACTAAAAGACCTGTAAAGTTCAGACTGTACTTAAGGAGCACTCTCTAGGGAATTCCAAAGACAACACAGAAGACAAAGACCAGACCACTGCAGAAAATTTTAGTCTCTTTATCCATATCCACAGAAAATAATAAATGCAGCCTAACTCCTAGCCAGGACAAACAATAGAGCTCACAGGGTAGGCCCATCACCCAAAATGTCCTCTCTGACTTTAAACAAACCTGATAAAAGGCATTATAAAAGGCAATAGACTCCAGTAAATGGGGTGACCCTGGGAACTTCTAAGTAGGTGACCCAGAGCTAGCTGAGTCTTAAATTCTGCATGTGGAGAGAACCCGTCTCCTTTAGAGGAAGAGTAAGCAACAAAAAAGTCACGGCCCCAGGCTGGGAATGAGCTTAGTCCAATCAGGAAGCAACATGTGATTGGTGGTAACTGAGCAAAACGACAATTGGCTTGAGATGAGGTTAGAGATATAGGCAGGGCCATGCCATGTAGAATCTTGTAGACCATGGTTAGTGATTTTATTTTCCTGACTCTAATTCCAGCATCTCCAAATCTTCCTTTCCCATCCCTAGTGGCTGCTTCTGGATGACATCCTCTCACTTCAGCAAAACCAGACCCTTTGCTCTTCCCTCTCCATGACAGGCCAGGTTCCCGTAGGATGAGCACCATCTTCCTGTGGGATGCTGATCAATCCTACTGTCCTTAGCCATCTGCAGCGACTCTCTATTGACCAACTCCTCTGGCAGCTGGTTACATCTTAGCCTCCTGTGTCCCCGTCTGTGTCCTGATGACCAAGCACATGCCTGTTCTGCCCTCCATACAAGTGCGATTCCCATCGTAGGAGTATTTAACTTCTTTTAGCCAACTGAAAAGAGCCCTGCTGAGCCCCTTATTCTTAATAATTATTTTGTTCTGGCCCTTTTCTTAATAAGAGAGGTCCAAACTACAGTGGATGGTCTATTCCTGTTTCAGGCTTTATCCATTGTCTTAAACTTGCTGTGGCTGTCTGGGACAGGAGGAAGGAGCAGCATGTGTCTAGCCCTGCACCATCCAGACACCTCCATTGTGCTGCCCCCTTGGTACCTGAGGTGGGCCTTGTTCTTCCTTCCACCTCCAAACTTGATCCCCCAATAGTGAGGTAAATCCCCTGCAGTCCATCTTCAGGTACTACTGTGACAGATGGCATAGAGACAGATAAACAGATCAAATAAAACAATTGTCAGGCTCTGTCATTTCTAGATTCTACATTTTATTGATTGATTTCCATAGAATAGACCTGTTCTTTAATATACTGCATTTATCTGAATATCCTAGCTGACAGAGATAATCACAGGCCACATAAAACAAGAGAAGGCACATTTATGCTCATAAGTATAGCAGATATTTAGCTATTTGTTCTGGTTTACTCTTATTCTTTATGAGCTTAACTTTTCCCTTAGTGATAAATTGAGAAACCCTCTCAAGTATTTATCATCCTCCATGGCTGTTTTTGTCAATAATAACGAGGTCATGACAACCATTCATTGGGCTCCTTCCATGTGCTAGCACAGTAACAAGACATAAATTCTCCCACCCCCATTCCCACCTCTATCCACACAATCTGATAGCAAACTGCAATACAGGCACTTTTATTCCTGTTTTTCAGATTAGAAAACTGATGCTCCTAGACATAGGCAGGTCATCCAATGTTGCCCATCAAGAAAATAGTAGAATTAGAGTTCAAACTATAGCCATTTGAATTTGAAATCTATGCTTTCTTAGGTGTTCTCAGGGAGAGGCACCTGAGACCATCTGTAGAGCTCATGCAGTTGTGGAAATTTAGTGTTTTCGGATGCTAATGGGTGAAACATTTTTGGGAAAAAATGCCTTTGTTTGGTGTTCTAAGGGTAGAAAGAGGAATTTGTTTGCAGCAAATAAACACACAGTGGGTTTAGATACTCAAATGAGAATGTATCACCCCATATTTCTACCTCTCTTACCACTTATCAGGTTGCATTTTTTTTCCTCGACATTTGAGCTTCTGAATCCTCCACTTGTCTATGACCTTTTCTAAGCCATTCATCATGCTTCACCTATTGCTGTTGAGTCAGACGCTTGGTGCAGTCAGCATTCTGTTGAACAAATGGCTTATATACCATCTCGGTCAGTGTTTAATGTAATTCCCTGCAGTGCACCTCCACCTTGAATGTACCCTCTACTCAATCCTTCACTCACCTCCAGACTTTGCTCCTTCATCTTCACAGTAAAAAATCTAAGAATATTGCTATACTCTTAAGTCAGCTGGCATTATCTGATTTTTAAATTTTTATGTTAAATTCTATTAATTTATTTTTAATGGGTAATTGCATGCACATAGGTAAGTTTCAAAATCTTCTAAAGGGCCTATGGTTAAAATCTAGCTTCTCTATTTCTTGTACATCCTCATGTTTCTCATTCAGAGATAGTCTATGCACATATAAGCCTGTGGAGAGGAAGAACAGTTAAAATTACTCCTTCCAAGAACTATGTATCCAATATGGTGTTATATGAAAATATATACAAATGTTTAGATGACTTCTTATGCCAAAGTACCCAATAAATTTACTTAAAATAACATTGTAGTATTTGGTACAGTGTCATAAAACTAATCATATCATCTCTACTTTGACTGGACTAGATACAAAGTCATATGCAATGAAAATACTGAATGGCTTCCTAGTGATTCCAATGGACTGTGGCACTTCCAAATGTGCCTTCACAGCGTAAGTCCAAACAAAACTATTCTATGATGCCACTGATGCAAATAAATTCAAGTGGCCTTCAGTAGCCCCAGGTCCCTGGTTAATAATCTTGATTTTACTAATGTCCTTGCTATAGGAAAAGTTAACGAACCAATTTGTAAGACAGAAAAAAAAAATTTGCAGAAAAGTCACTTCACTAACAAGCCTCAACTTTGATGAAATGTTAAATGTTCATGAATGGAAAAATAATGAATAAAAAATATGAAAAGAGAAGTTTTATTTAAGTCCAATTGAACACTTTTTTTTCTTTTTCTGTTTTTTTTAAGAAACTTATATTTCTCAGGTTTTATCTTAGCTATAGTGATGCCCTCAAGTATGAAAATATTTTGAAAGTAGTTTGTCCTTACATGACGATGGGTCTAAAACATTTTGTTATTGCAATCCTGAGGGCCAGGTCCAGTGAGAGAATCAAATAAAAGGAAACTCAGCCTAGAGAAAGAAAAAAGTAAAACGTTCATTTTTTTTCTTTTTGTCAGGTTCTCTGACTTCATAAGGGATCTTTGCAAACATTCTCCCCAAACTGTCCCTAACTGTGAGTCCGCTTTTGGTGAGCAAGCAAGGTAGTGCCTGTGATCTGGACTCCAGCAGGATCTGCCATCCATCAATCCCCTGAAGACAGTCCAAGGGTCTGTGTCCATTGCTCGGTCACACTGTAGAAGATGGCCCATGTTATCTATTTGATTTTTTCTTCCTCTTTGTGCTACAGCTGAACCATTTTTATTTGTAGTCTCTCATTCTATTGTAGGAAGACTAATCTTTCTGTATTATGGAAAGAAAAGTGCTCCAGTTCATCAGCCTCTTGAGCAATATCATAACCTGGGGCAAAGGCAGAGCTCAGCAATCTCTGCCTGGCTATTTCTGTATTTCTTCACTTAGCACCAGGTGAAGATTTCTGTTGAAACTATCCTGATGAACCCTTTTCCTTTTCTACCATGAACAAAGGAAATTTGGTAGGTTGATCCTAGGGAAAACTAGAGAAGGCAATTACCCTTGATGACAAGAGCCAAGTGAAGCTTAAGCCAGATTGGACTACAGCTGGTGAATCTTGTGCAGGACCTCTAGGGGTTGTGTACAAGAGAGTTATTTGTTTGTTTGAATATCTCAGAAGTTTCTTTCTGGATACTGTAACTGGAGAGGGAGAACTAAGGATGGAGGAGGCACTTGTTAAATATTAGTTTTCTTGCCTGGCATGGTGGTGCATACCTGTAATCCTAGCACCTTGGGAGGCTGAGACAGGGGGATCAAGAGTTCAAAGCCAGCCTCAGCAATTTGTCAAGGTTCTAAGCAACTCAGTGAGACCCTGTCTCTAAATAAAATACAAAAAAGGGCTGAGGATGTGGCTCACTGGTTGAGTGCCCCTGAGTTCAATCCCCAGTACCAAATATACATATATGTTTTCTTTCTTGCCCTTTTCTTAGGTATTAGCTTCTCACTTTTTCCATTTCCTTAGATTGCTGAAAATAAGCTATCTCTGTGTAGATATTTCCACTTAAGCCAGACATGAGTCTTGCTTGGAGCTCTATGTCAATAAGCACCTTCCCAAGGTGACTTATTTGCCTTCTGAGAAAGAAGACACAGTAGGAAATTGAAGAAAATGGTTGCATATAGCACAAGTAGTCTAACTTTGGTGCCTAGGTGGGGCAGGTGTGTCATGGAAACAGAGATGACAATATATTACTCATTTTGGCACAGATTGTAGAAAAGCTCTGGCCTCATGATTACTCCCTGGATTCTGATTCCTCCAGCACCTTGCAATTTACAGCTTTGAGAATATGGAAAGGCAACCCTTCTGGCACAAATGCCATTAGTTCTCTGATGGGCACCAGTAGTCATAGATCTGTGAGCTTTATATATTCTGACACTGGGAGTCAAGAGTGATTATAAGAACCCATGAGAGAGACTATGGAGGTGCAGAAAAGAAATATGCTGTGGATGACTTTATTAACCATTCAGGAGAAAGATCCAGAGAAATTCAAGGTTTTGCCTTTAATGTGACCTTGTTTGCATGTCCTGACAAGTTGTAGTGAATTCAGGACAAGACAAGCAATCCATAGAAAAGTCTTCAGCTTATTGTTCCATATCCAGGTGCTATTGAATGAAGACATGAAATTAAACATCAATGGGATATTATGTTATACAAGAAAATGCCCATTGAAAAGAAGCAGGGAATAAACATGAACACTATACTCCTACTCTGCTATCTAACACTAATCGAGTGTATGTAATGTACAATCCTCTTCTAAACATTTTACATAAATCAACTCATTAATCCTCCCTGAAACTCAATGAGGTAGTACTGTTTCCCTTATTTTATAGAAGAGAAAATGGAGATTTAGACGTGATAGATGATTTGCCCAAAGTAGCATAATCAATAATTTGTGGACCTAAAATGTGAAGGCAAGTGTCTCTGGCTCCAAAGACTTGTAGAATTTTTTAATTTTTAAATTCCTTTTAATTTTAATTTTAATTGATTTAAAGTTGAATTATCATATAATCTAGCAATCACACTTCTGGGTACATAAAAAAAGGGAATTGAATCAGTATGCCAAAAATATAACTTCATTGTATGCTCTTTGTAACATTGTTCATAATAACTAAGATATAAAAGATACCTAGGTGTCCATATTTGGGTGAATGGAAAAAGAAAATGTGATTATATATATATATATATATATAAAATGATATATATGACATATATGTATTTCTGTTTCTCTCTCTCTCTCTCTCTCTCTCTCTCTCTATATATATATATATATATATATATATATATATATACACACACACACACACATACACACACTATATATATACACACACATACACATATGCAATGAAATATTATTAGGTATTTAAAAAGAAAATTTTATCATTTGATAAAACATGGATGAGCCTGAAGATGACACTACACCAAAAGAAATAAGCCAGATATACACCAATTTAATGCTTTTAACAATAAGGCTAAGTTACCTCCCCTGTTATTTACTTAATATTATATAATTCCCTAATCAGATTGAAAAGGAAGCACTAGCTGTATACTGTCCAGGTAGGGGAGTTACTAGAGAATATTTCACATTCTGAACTTTCTCAATGTACTTATGTTATATAGTAAAAATAATTATAGCTCCTATGATTTTGCTTCTAAATCAAAAAGAAGTAGAGGGAGTGGGAGAGATATTGCTCTCTTAAGAAAGGAAAGAGCTAGGCCACTATCATGTATTGAATAGATACTATGGGCAGGATCTATGTTGGACACTACACGTATTTCTGGTGAATAGGAGTAACAGGTGAATCTATTTTTACTTATTTTTGATCCCTAAGTTTTCCACACAGGAGTATAATGCAATATAAATATGAGATCTTAGGATCTTGAGGAACTTAGAAGTGTGTTGGTATATCAGTTGTTTTAGTCAGCTTTTTTGTTACTGTGGCCAAAAGACCAGAAAAGAATAATTAGAAAAAGAAAAGTTTATCTGGGGTTCACTCTTTCATAGGTTTCAGTTCCATAGACAGTCAACTCCATTGCTCTTAGCCTGAGGTGAGGCAAAATATCATGGCAGAAAGGGTGGAGGTGTGGTGAAGGAAAGAAGCAGAGGGAGAATAAACTCAGCTCACAAAATGTATACTCCAAAGGCATGCCCCCAGTGACCCTGTTCTGTAGTTACACTCTACCTGCCTACAGTTACCTCCTCCCAGTTAATACCCATCAGTGGATTAATGCACTGATTAGGTTAACATTTTCATAATCCAATCATTTCACCTCTAAACTTTCTTGTATTGTCTCACACATGAGCTTTTGGGGGAGGGACACTTCACATCTAAACCATAACATAATTTATAATTCTACATATATAATAATAACAACATTACAATGTTGTTATTGGGGGAGGGACACTTCACATCTAAACCATAACATAATTTATAATTCTACATATATAATAATAACAACATTACAATGTATATAATCTTCTACATATTGTTATAGTAACATAAATTTTATTTCTCCTATTAGAGGAAAATTAGAGAATGGAACTGTGTACTAAAAGACATAAAGTAGAACTAAAAATGTCATTAAAGTCCATAGATGGGAGAGCACCCCAGGGACCAGAGTAAAAGACTCGGAGGAGGTAAGAACTGAGCTCAACTTTTGCTGGTTAGAAACATGTTGGTTGGGGTTTGGCAGACAGCTTGCATACAACCAACACTTCCAGCACTAGAAAAGTGGATTTTAAAACCATCATTTGAAGGCATTAGAAAGCTTCTTAGCAGCAAAGACTTCCAGACACCAGAAAAGAGAGTTCAAAGAAGCAAGCATTAATGTTTGGCATTGCCTCATTTTCCAAGATCTTAGCCAACTCTAAAGTAATGGCTGATAGGTTTTGGTAATATCATGGGGATGAGGGAATGATGAAAACCAGTATTTGCCAAGGGGAGAAAGCTCTCATAAGTGCTTGAGCCCTTTGGCCAGGACCCTTAAAGGCTGCATTCTGGGAATAAGGACAAACTGGAAATAGACTTGAAAAAACTAAAACTTCACTTAAATCACCTCTATCTCAGATTGGAAGAAGATGTGCTCCTACATCAACTGCCTGCCATACGCAAAACTGAATTCACATTGGAAAAATATAAAATCATTTGGAGACTCAAGTTGATGTTGGTGTTTAGTTTATAAAAAAAATAAGCAAAGACAAAAGCAAAACTAGGCATGCAAAAGTAGAAAAATTAATCCAAGAACCATAAGGTCAAAGGTATATAGAAATTTCACAGAGGAAACCCACATGTTCAGTTATTAGACTCAAATAACTGTGGTTACTGTGTTTAAGAAATGAGCAAAATGGATATTTTAAGCAGAGAAGTGAAAATTTTAAAATAGTGTCAAGTGGAAAGCCTAAAATTGAAAAATATAGTAATTGGATTTAAGAGCTTAGTAGATAGATTTAACAGCAGATTAAGCACAATTTAAAAGTAGAAAAAGTAAGGTAAAACAGAAAAAATAATATAGGAAACAAGTATAACAGATATATAGAATATGGTATAAAGCCCAAGTATGCCCTCGTATTTAAGCCATTGAAGTCCAGAAAGGCTAGGCTAGGGTATAAAACAATATTTGAAGAACTATTGCTAAGATTTTTTTCATTACAAGACATCAAGCCACAAGATCTAAGCACTGCTTCAAACCTAAAGAAGTATAAATACAAGACTCATATGCTAAGAATATAATAGTAAACCTTTTGAAAACTAAACACAAAAGAAGATCTTAAAAGTATCTAGTGGAAAAAATATTACCTTCAAAGAAGTAAGAATATAAAGAAAAAATGGAAACCAGAACACTATGATTGACAGCTGTAATGTGTGTGTATGGGAGGGTATCATTTATAACCTAGAGTTCTATACCCAACAAAAGTATTCTTGAAAATCAGCCAGAGTAAATATCATTTCAGACAAACAGAACCAGAGAATTTATCACCAGTAGATACATGCTGAAAGAAATAAAGATGAATCTTCTTTCAAGTAGAAGGAAAATAATCCCAGATAGAAGCAAGGAAATAAAAATTCCTAGAAAGAGTAAATACATGGATAAATCTAAACAAACACACCCCATATAAAACAAATGCTAATATACTATTGAGTTTAAAGAATATTTAAAATATGACAATAAAATCCCAATGAGGGTGGATAAAGTAAAAATATCCTAAGATTTTGAGTTGTCTGAGATGGTATGTGTCTATTAATTTACATTAGATTTTAATAACTTTTATAACAAAATATGTAAATGTATATGCCAAAGATACATGGAAATACATATACATATATATTTATATATATTAGTATTAGTATATTGACCCCAAACTAGAAACAAATCATATTTACCAACAGTAGAATGGATAGATGTTAATATACTCATACAATGTCATAACATACAGCAATGAAAACTAACTATAGCCATTAACAAGAAATAAATAATTCTCAGAAATACAGTGGCAAACAAAAGTCAGATGCTTCCATTATTTACAAATTTTGGAAATCTGCAGGATATATGGGGAATTGTGAAGAAGCTGCTCTACAGGAACTGCAAGACCTGTACTAAACATTTTGGGGAATATCAGGCTCAGTTAGAGGTTAAGACTGGTTGTGGTAAGTAAAGACATTTGTCCTTGATATCACAGGTATTATAAATTCATTTTTGCCTGTGAAACTCCAGGCTTTGTTCCAACTGCCATTATTGGCTCTTCACATATAACCCCATATTAGAAATAGAAGTTTCTTCAAGTTTACTAGCTTTAGTAAAATGTATACCCCAAGTAAGAATTTAATAGGTAGTGATGAAATTAAAACAAATAACAATGGGGAACTTTGATTTACTTAAAATCAAAATGAGGACAATATTGCATGCATCATTCAATCATTGTGAAAAATATTCATTTGAAAATTTCAGCCTTCTGTCTTAAAGATCCTAAATTAGGTAGCAGTAGCACAATGATGAATTCAACTCTGCAGACACATCTGACTATCTGTGGTTGATTTCAAGAGAAGTGAATAGGGACACAAATTTAAAGTAACTTGGTGTAATTTCTGGTGGAAAGTGTTTTGAACACAGATATGAACAGATTTTATTAACTGTGTTTGGGGGCAAGTCAACATATATTTAAGGAGGTGCCATTATTGTGACAGACAGATGCTTTCTCATAAAAAGAGTGTTATTCTGATCTGTCTGTCACTTTGTCTTTTCTTTCTCTGACTAACACAAAAGACAAGTGAAAATTAAAATGAAAACTTCTGGAGGGGGCAAGTCATGAGTATTCTAATTATTAAAGATTCCTTTCAAGCCTCCTGATAAGACATAGGGTTGAACTGTCTCTCTTCAAATTCCATTAAGCGCAGAACAGATATGCCTGAAAATGTTATGATGGTGTTTCATGCCCAGCCTTCTCTGTCAGCCCCCAACCCGAGAAAAAAGGGAAGTGTCTTTCTGGTTAGATTGTGATTCATTTTTTTTTTTTTTTTTGGAAATTAAGTTCCTCACTGATAAGGTGATACAATAGATGCCTACTTAGTGTTGACTATTTGCCTGTGAAGCATCGCCTAGCCGAGAATCAGAAGGCAGCTTTTCTCCTTCACATGGAAGATGGGACAGATGATGTGATTCGTGCAGTCAGACACTTTATAGAGCTGGGTGAGTGAGAGATGTTTCCAGTTTCTGAAGAGCCCTACAGTGGAGAGATTATTATTTTTTCAGAATAGTAGAAATCCATATGAATTTAATGGTGATTACTTGTTTATTGACTGTTTTTGTTGCAAGAACAGTTCACCTTCTCATGAGCAAAAATAACCACTTTCAAATTCCAATCACTTCAACTAATATTTGTCAGTAGAAAGGACTCAAGTTCAAATGACCGTGACAACCAGCTCTCTACTTTAAAGTATTGCTTCAAAACCCAAAGTCAGATCTGTGTAGTGTTTGTTTTGGTAAAATCTAGTGCCCACAGGTAGTCCTGGTCAGAAGTTGGGGAAGGACATTGGGAGAGGGCTGTGGACCGCCCCCTGCCAGACACACACATGGTTTCCTGAGCTTCCCAGTCTTACTTTCCTGGCTGGATACCACATTCAGCCCTCAGGGTTTCTGTCAATGTCTGGGCTGATACACAGAGTAGCTTTGTCAGAGAGCACAATATAAACACATGGGCAGCACTGGAAAGCTGCCCACTAGGAGTGACAAAGAAGCCATCAATGCAGTACTGGCATATTGAAAGTAAGCATGAAATTATCCTGTGCTGAGGCTTAGAACTGTGCAGTGTTCTAAGTTATATTGAGCTCAGAATTCTGGGTGGTTACAAGCTCTTCTTTGTTCCACCTGTGAAAGGGTTGGCCAGGTTGTCTTTCTTTGACAAAAACATTAATAAGGTTGAACAAAATTTTCCATCTTCCTTCTCATCCTTCTATTTTGCTTTGGCCCTTAAGTTGCAGTTTATTTCCTGAATTCACAAGCAAAATGCAGTATGTGTATATATATTATGTATGTATGTATACACAAACACACACATATACACACACAAATTATTACAATTTTAAAGTTCCTTCTTGATGATCAATTGGTTAGCTTTCCTTAAGAAAGGGATCGTCTCCATATGGTCCTCCCATACAATGCCATTGTACTAGAGAGAACATTAATCCAAAGAGATACACTTTTATCTTCAGAGATATTTTTGAATCTCCCTTGGGTAGTGGTACCTTGGGCAATGATAAGAACAGTGGTCACTACTAAAGGATCCTCTTCCATTACTTTACTTTCTCTTTGGAAGCAGACAAGGCAAGTTGGAGAAAGGAACTCTATACTTGGCCCCATTTGAACATTGATTGTATGGTAATTATAGAAGTCAGAGTGGCCAGTTAAAGATGGGTAAGCACTTCCAGATTTTCTGGTTCCAGATTTTTATAACCCAACCATTAATACTCACTAGCAGGAAGAAATTAAACACATGATATCTAAAAGGAAAAGATTTTTTTTTCTCTAGAATTGTCTTTCTAAAGGAAAAGGAGAGTTTGTGCTGGTCCCTGGTGTCCTGTGAGCTTTTCTGAAAATTTTAACTGGACATTTTTGTTTTCTTCACTCTGTAGTGTTAATATAAATAATCTCAAATTGAATACTTCGAGTGTTCTTTTATTCTTCCAATTTGTGGCCTGAGATGAGAACCCATAAATGTTCAACATAATTGAAAAGAAAACTTCTGTTCTGATTCTCCCACCTGATTTTTTTCCCTATCCAGCTACCAAACATTTATTCAGCATTTTTTCTGTGTGTCAATCACGTTTCTAGACATTGAGGACCAGCATGCATAAGGCAACATCCTTGCCCTTGAGAATAACAGATAAACTCAACAAACTGTAATTCATGTAATAATAGAGATGGTCACTTAGCGGTTTAGAATTATGGTGAATGGGGTCTTAGACAAGAATAGAAAGTTGATTTGTCTCAGGGGTGACTCTGGGAAGGAAACAATCCTGAACTTTTAAAGAGTAGAACCTAGCCATGCAGAGTGGAGTCAGGATTTCAGGTACGAGAGCAACATGATCTAAGACATGGAAGAATTGTAAATAGGTTAATAATGCTGAGATGCAGGGACAGAAAGGAGATTGGGATGCAGAGGCTGATAGGCAATAGACCCTAAAGAATCTTGTAAACTACACTAGAGGTTGGGATAATTTTTTGGAAGCTATTATTGACATCCATGTTAAAGAAAAAGGGCTGAGTTAGAGCAGTGTTGATTAGATTGACAAGCAGGGAAAATAGAAATTTGAAACATATTTAGGAAATAAACACAACAGAACTTGGTAGGGGATGAAGAGTTAAGAAAAATACAGGATGCTTCCCAGATTTCTAGCTTAGGTATCAGATCAGATGTTGGTTTGTAGGTAGCAGATAAGATGGTAATGTACACAGTTTAGGCTTCGTTCAATTTAAAGTGCCTGTGGATATCTAGGTCAGCATGTCTCAGAGAGTTGGATTTATCATTCTGAGGCTTAGAAGAGAAGTCTAGCCTAGAGATGAATACTTGGATATTACTGACATCTAGGTGGTGGTTGAAACTACAAGTGTAGGAAGATTAGATTATCCATGGGCGAGGATAACAATATGCTGAAAACAAAGACTATGAGAAAGACCATTCTTCAGGAGATGATAGAGGGAAAAGAAAATAAAGAAGACAAAACAGGAATCATCAAAGTATGAAGAGATAAGCACATTGTCACAGAAGGTGAGCAGGTTACAATAATGAAAGATCAACCAATAAATGCTACCCAGAAATCCAAAATAATAAAACCTGTAATGTGCCCAACAGATTTGATGTAGCATGCTAAGTCCTGACCTCTCCTGAAGGAAGAAGCCAGTTGTTCTTTACCAAAGATTTTATTAAGAGAGAAATAATGGGACCCAGAAACACATAGATGGTCCTACTTGCTTCACACTTTGTGCTTTGCCCTGAAGACTAAACTCTCCACAAGCCTGCAATTTTTAGCTAGTATGTGTGCCTGTGTCTCTGCATGATTCCTCATCAAATAGGGGGAACTATATGTAGGTCATGTGATAATTCTAGGAATAAGATTAAAAAAATTTCATTCTGTCAACCAGGTAGCATCTTCTTATTTTACATTAAGATGAGCAATAACTAGAGGCTCTATAACAAACCCTTATAATTCAGGATCTCGTTTATCATGCAAGAGAATTGCTGTGGTACTGGGGATATCTAATCCTATCCCAGAGTGATTCAGACCACAGATCAACTTGTTTTCTTGTTTTCAATTGTAGTTTCATGATTTCCCACTAGTACGTCCAAGGTCTGCCTCCAACAGCTTCCAACCTTCTCTAGACTCAATAATGCATGTACTTGGTGGGCATAAGACACAGGACAAAAATATTCTTTATAAAGTGGCTAAGTTTTCATTTTTTGGAATGACTTATCAAGATAGGGAATGTAATGCTTTCTACAGGTCATCCCTATGTGAGAGATAATTTTGCCCCTATACATAATATTTGAAATATCTTTTCATGTTTATAAATTTTGAGAATACACTAAAATGGCTCATTTGTGTTGCCACGTACCTATTCCAAGTTGCTATGTTTCCAAATTGTTTCTATGAATATATCGATAACACTTCATAGGTTGGTTACTGTGCTCCCTTGTCTATAATGCACTATTTTAGCCAGTGCAAATTAACCCAATGTCATGTCAGATAAATGCAATTTACTGGCTAGGACCTACTGAAGTCTAGTGCTGAATCAAGAACTAAACACATAATGAAAAAACAAAAGCACATTTATTTTCTAGTTTGTTTATAATCATACTGAAGAAGCAAAATATATTTCAGTAACAAAAGATAGTATTCAAATGTATTTTTTTCCTCTAGGAGTAGTAGGATTAGTCACTGTATTTGGTTCTTTACCCTGATATTAAAGAATTAGCTAGAGCGTTGGTATTTATATTACTCAAACTTCTCCAGAGAAACAGAACAAATTGGAATAGGTTCTTCAGAGAAACAGAACACACACACACACACACACACACACACACACACACACACACACACACAAAAGGGGATTTTTTAAAATGAGGGATTCATGCAGATGTAGAGACTGAGAAGTCTCATGGTCTGCCATAATGTAAGCTGGAGACCTGGGAAAGCTGATTGTGTCTTTTAGTCTGAGTTCAAAGCACTGAGAGTTCAGGGAAGCAAGGATGTATACAAGTCCCAGTCTGAGGGCGAGAGAAGAAGAGATGAGATGCCCCAGCTCAAGTAATGAGGTGGGGAAAATAAAAGGGGGACCTAAAGTCCTCCCTCTTTGCCTTTAGTTCTATTTAGGACCTCAAATGGATTAGGTGGTGTCTAACCAAATTGTGGAAAGGCAATCTACTGAGTACACTGAGTCATATGCTAACTGTTATGGTTCACATATTAGTTATCCCTTAAAAGCTCATGTGTGAAACCATACAAGAAAGTTTAGATCGGATTATGAGAATCTTAACCTAATCAATGTATTAATCCCCTGAGATGGATTAACTGGTTGGTAACTCTAGGCAGGTAGGGTGTGGCTGGAGGAGGTGGGTCCCTGAGGGCATGCCTTTGGGGTTTATATTTTGTCCTTGTTGAGCACAGTTCACTCTCTGCTTCCTGATGTGAGGTCCTGAGCTGCTTTCCTCCATCACACTCTCCATGATATTCTGCTTCACTTAAAGCACAATGGAATGGAACTGGCTGTCTGTGGACTGAGACCTCTGAAACTGTGAGCCCCCAGATCTACGTTTTGGCCTTTAAATTCGTTCTTGTCAGGTATTTTGGTCACAGCGGTGAGAAAGCTGTCTAAAGCAGTAACTTTTCCAGAAAATTTCTCACAGATGCATCCAGTAATATGGCTTGATCTAGGTGCTCTAAAGCCAATTCAAGTTGATGCATAAAATTAATCACCCCTGATTAAATGCCATTGATGAGCTCTTGTAACTTTGGGAGCAATTGTTATATTAAGGTGCATGTAGCCCTGAAAGCAGTGGCTATCAACATTGAGATGTGTAAGGGTCACCTTAAAGTTCATTTAATGCAAATTCTCTGTATCCTACCCCAGATTCCTACTCAGTAAATATGGATGTAAGCCTAGAAATCCAGATTCTTGTAACAACCCTTTGATTCTTATATAGTCTGAGGGCTCCAATGTGCAAAATATTCAACTAGAGGAATGATCTCTAAAGTAGGTTATGCATGTCCTGCTACAGGGGAGAGTAGTACAGGAAATGTTTTACAACTTACTTTTGTTTAAAACAACTTAGGTTGATCTTAACTGGAAATTCCTAAGCTTTGCCATTGATTTTCACTAGTGCCCTCATTGAACCTATGTAAAAATCAGCAGATAATGTCCTAGACAAAACCTGCAGAATCCCAGAAAGTTCGGTAGGAGTGGAAGTTGCTTTGAGTTTAGCTTTCTGTGATGTACTATATATTTTGCTTGGGAAAATATATCAAAGGGACAATGATCTTGTAGAACTAAACTTTCCCTAACAAGATAGGCAGGTGACTTAAACAGATTTCTATAAAGAACATGTGACTAGATGATAATGCCAAAGGGACATCCACCAGGGAGCAAAAGAAAATGGCCATCCTGGCACTTGTTCTACTCATTAATAGCTCCTGGTCAGCTACATTAAGTGGTAAAATGCAATGACAACCTAATCAGATATGATTACTAAGAAGACAGGTTGAAATATGGAATTACAGCCACTATCACGAATGATTAACCTCCCCCAAAGTGCACACCATGCCTCGAAAAATTAGCTAATACCATCCTGATCAGCATAGCAGAAGAGCAATTAGAGAGGCAGGAGAGTGCAGCACAGAGGTTAGGACTCACATGTTAGAGCCTGATGACTAGGATTGAATCCAGTCACTGATGTTTATCAGCTCTGTGACCTCACGTGAGTTAATTATCTGCATTGTCTTAGTCTGCATCTGCTGCTGTAACAGAATAACCTTTAACTGCCTAGTTTCTAACAATACATATTAAAAAATATAGAAATTTATATTAGTATCTGAGGAGCACTATCTGCTTCAAAGATAGTGCCTCTCGCTGCATCCCTACTTGGTGGAAGGGAGAATGGCCCCATTTCTTAATCCAATTACATTGGAGATTCAATTTCAATATAAATTTTAAAGGGACACAAACATTCAAATTATAGCATTTTAGCCCCTGGCCCCTCAAATTCATGTTCTGCTCACATACAAAATATATTAATTCTATCCCAATAGCCCCCAATGTCTTAATTAGTTCCACGTTGACTTCAAGGCCAAAGTTCCAAATCTCATCTGAATACCATCTACATCAGATACGGGTGAGACCCAAAGGACAGTATATCATGAGGCAAATTCCCTCCCCTCCAGTTGTAAACCTGTGTAATCAAACAAGGGTTTGTGAAGTGAAGGATTTCTCAGGCTCACACTGGAGGGGGCAATTTGTCTCAAGAGGAATTGTACTTTGAGTCTCATCCATATCTGTTATAAAATACAATGCCATAAATCTGTTATAAAATACAATATTTTAAAAAAGAGCAATGGAAAGAAAGAAAAGAAATAGAAGAAAAAACGAGAAAGAGATAATTTGTTCCAAGTAAGTCCAAAACCAAATAGGATAAATATTAAATTTTATGACTCTAAAATAATATTCTCCATGTCCTACCTTCTGGAAACACTGGGGTAGGGATTGGGCCTAAAGGCCCTGGGAAATGCAGCCCTCATGGATTTGTTGGGTGCAACCCAGAGTGCAGCTCACAGCTCAGAGCTCACATGGTTCAGAGTCATTTTCCTATGGCTCTCCCAGGCTGAAGTTGCACATTGGTGGTTCCATAGTTATGGGGTCATGGGAGCAGTCCAGCCCCTGTGACTCTGTGGCATATTGCCCCAGTGGGGACTCCGTGATAGCCCTGACCCTGTGGTAGTTCTCTGCCTGTGCCCCAATGCTCTCTAGGGACTTTTTAAAATCCACTTGGAGGCAGCCATGCTCTCATAGTTTGTGCACTTTGCATCTGGTGGAAATGGCACCATGTACATGCAATCAAGGCTTATACCTGTGCCTTGTGGAGAGATGACCACTGCAGCTCACACTGTTATAGGCCAGGCTACATGGGCAATGACCAAACAGACTCCATTTTACCCTGAGACTCCATGTCATATAAGAAATACTTCTTCTATGAGAAAACTCTATCTCTGCCATCCTGATCCTGCTTAGCACACCCTGCTTGGAAATGCAAATGTTTCTGTTCTTACACAATGTGAAATTGTGGAATTTTGGTTCCCATTTTTCTTGGACAATGTACCCTGTCAGAGAATGATTGTCTAGACATTAGTAACCATTCTTTAACTTGTACTCAACTAGGGTCGTTTTGACCCACTTTCCCTTTTGCTTATGATTTTAGATCTCATGTTTTATATGGTCTTAAATCATAGCAACAACCACTGTGATTAATGTACTGACATGCTTTACTTATGGTATAAAAGATTTGCACTAATCCCTGGAGTGGATCAGAGGGTACAGACTTGCAGCCTTTCCCTTGACCCATCAGCAGGTAAAAAAAGATGCTTGAAGATTGATTCAGTGATTTATTGCCATCTCATCATAAAAATACTATACTTGGGCTCAGTGGAGTCATACCTGGAATGGTTAAGGAGCAGCATCCCAGAAGGCAAGGACCAGAGAACTCAGGTGGCTCACAACAGTGAGCACTAGGGTTTCATGGGTGTCCAAAGCTCCTCTTGTCACCATTCTATCCTCTCAAAGCCTTTGGCACTCTAGGGCTAAGTTGGGAATTGACAGCATCCAGGACTCTCAGAAATGCCTTTGGGTTTGTTTTCTCCCTTTGTCTTGATGAATTGCATTTAGCTTCTTTCTATATCCTTGGTGTTTTCTCATTTTTTACAGACCAAGAATTTTCCAACTCTTTAAATTCTGCCTCCCTTTCAATTACAAATACCATCTGTAATTTGTTTCTTTTTTCTTGCATTTTAGTGTAAGCAGTAAAGAGAAGCCATGCCATATCCTCAATGATTTGCTTAGAGATATATTCTGCCAACTATCCTAATTCATCACTCTTAAGCTCTGCCTTCCACGCTAGGACTTGAGCACAATTCAACAAAGTTCTTTGTCACTTTATAACAAGGGTAGACTTCCTTTCATTTTCCAATAATGTATCCCTACATTTCCTCTTAGATCTTATTAGAAAGACATTTACAGTTCAAATTTCTACCTACATTCTGATTACAATCCCTTAATCTTTAACAAGATCAAGGCTCTACTAGAGTTCTCCTCTTCTGAGTCCTCACTGGGGTAGTTTTTATGGTCCAGAGACTATTTGCTATGAGTTCTGAACATGTATCTGCATTTTTAGATATCTACAATAGCAGCACCCCATTTCTTGATACCAATTTTCTATCTTAAGCAGTTCATGCTGCCATAATAAAATACCTTTGGACTGGGTAATGTATGAGTAATAGACTTTTTTTCTCACAATTTTGCAGAAACTGAAGTTCAGGATCAAGATGCTACTGGATTTTGTGTCTGGTAAGAGAAAAGTCTGCTTAAGTACTGTTTATAAATTTCTGATTAGTTGAAAAAGTGTGGAAAATATATAAAATATGAGTTTATAGGTCATATGTAAATTATTTTTAGATAGCCAGGTTTTATGTAAATTATTTTTCTTATTTTCTGCTATTTTACAAATTGTGTAGAATAAATATATGTAGTCAAATGCCACTTAATGATATTTTGGTCAATGATAGTCATGGAGGTCCCATAAGGTTATATTAAATAGTGTATCACACACACACATAAAAAGAGCATACTCTGCTTCTAAGATGATGCTCCTTGCTGCATCCTCATATGACAGAAGGGGCAAAAAAGGAATGAATGCTGTGTCTTCATATGATGGAAGGGGCAGAAGGTCCTTGTAGCTCTCTGAAACCTCATTTCATAAGGACATTAATCCCAGTTACCAGGATGGAGCTCTTATGACTGAATCACTTGTCTAAGAGTCCTACCGCTTACAACAATGGGGTCATCCCATTTCAACATGAATTTTGGAGGCATACAAACATTCAAACCATTCAATCTGAAGCCATATGCTTCAGCTTCCCTATTTTAGTTGAGGGCTAATGTGACCATTAAATGGTTAATATGTATACTGTACTTAGACTAGTGAAAAAGTATATACAATTCAAATTTAGTTTTAAAAAATAGTTTGCTGCATTTTATGTCACCCTTAAGGATTTCTAATTTTTAAATATTTTTATATGGGTATGTGGTATTGTAAATTGTAAGTAAATATATTGACTTTTCAATTATATGCTTAAACATTGTTGCTAACAGGGATGAATGATATATATATATATATATATATATATATATATATAGTGGGTATTGATATATCTAAAATACCCACTTTCCAGCTGGTAATGGTACCCTTGAAAGTTCACATCCCTGGAAGCATACACAGTTACTAATGTCATCTTCCATTGGAGGGCACCACTGTTGGTGCAGGTAGCTACTAGGTATAAAAGCAAAAACATGTTGCCTTTCAACGATCCCTTTCCCATATCTCTTCTGTATATTAAGCATTCTGACCTAATTGTCACTTCGTTCTGCTTCATTTCAGACCCTTTTATTCTAGTTCTCATCACTGCCTTGCCAAGATATTACCTGAAAAGTAAATGCACCAATTTGGAGTAATGAGATTCTGGAAGCTTCCTTGCTTCTCTGGTACTTATTCCCCTCCACCAGGCACCAATCCTCAGTCCTGGGATCTCTGTTCATGAGCATGAAGGCTCCCCTGAGCCAGGCATGCCTACACCACATGTACAAATGCACATACAATTTATTTTCTTTTGCATTTACTACAAGTATGAGACTGAAGCTTTTTTCAAAAGTACCATTTCTGAGAAGAATATAAAATGAAATGATCAAACACCAAACCAACAAAGTAAATGGGAATGTGCACTATTTTCTCTAGTCATCATTTAATGAACACAAAATCTTCTCTTTCCTCAATCTGCTTTAGCAAACTACTGTCCAAGGTGACTTCAGGTCAGATCCTTTGTTCCCACCCAGTAAATATTTTTTAGTTGCCATTGCCTGTTGGTCAGAGTCTAGACTCTGCCAATTTTCATGTGGTTTCTTCCATATTTTGCATGTATTTTAAGGTCTCATGTACTTCTCAAGTAGAAGGCCTTTAGTGCCCCTGCCAACTTTGTCTTCTTATTTCTCTATACAGACCTTTCCTCCAAGATTGTTTTACCTGTTTCAAAGCCATCATTATCACTTGCTTATGGCCTCTTCTTAGAGTCTTCCCTGAATGCTCTCAGCTGATGCAAAACACTGCAAGCTTCCTAGGACACTTCAAATCCCTCCTTATCTGACTCTCTAGACCAAGGAGAAAGGCAAATTTTGCTCCATCTCAAAATCATACCCCAGAGTTGGTTGGCTGCTTTGTCTGAAGAAATTGATAGTATATCATTCAGGGTTACTTCATATGGAATAGAGCCTTCAAGGAACTTTTACAGAATACATTTCCTTCTAGTACAGTGCAATGATATCCAGAACATTCTAAACATTACAATATCATTATTAAGGCATTGCATCTCAGGTTTGGAAAAGAGCCTAGCTTCTACTTTTATTCAACATGTGAATTCCCTTTGAGCACCCTTGCGCATGATTGCCCATATGTCAAAACCCCTCAAATGGTGGTGACCTCACTAACTCTTCATCCATCTCATTTCTCAAAGCAGAAGAGCTTCTATATTTTTTAGAATTGGTATCATAAAACATAAGTCTAGATTTCAAGACAACACAGCAAAGTGTAAAAAAAAATAATGTTGAACTAGTGATGAATTTGGAACATGATCAGACTTTTTGGGTGATTTGGGAACATATATTGAATATAGCCAGGTTACTGAGGCTTAACATTTGATTAATATGTGTGCCTGGCTACTTTCTCCTCAAAGTGAATGTTGAAAAGGTAATGTCCTTTGAAGCAGATGAGGTTGTATTGGAAAGTACATAGCTTTCTAAAATGGTTGAAGGCCAGAGAGGACAGAGATCTCAGGTCCTTTTTCTAAAACCTAAATTTCTTTTCTGGGCAGTAAAAGATTTACTAAACTGAAGTTATTGTTGGTTCAGTGTTCATTCAAACAACAGTCTCGTTGCCTGTAAAATATAAACATACATTAGCTTTGCCTTAAAGACATTGGAGATAGGTAGGGAACACTTCTTGACAAGGTTGATTAGATTTTTTTTTTTAAATTTTAAACACATAGTCTTTTGTGCTTTACTTTTTCCCTTGCTTTGATATTGTTTTTGTCTTTACATCTGGTCCTATTCTCAGGGGAATCCTGTTAATGTGATTATTCAAAGTCCTTTATCAGTTCTTGCCTTGTTCTTCAGCTTCCACTTGCCCCAGATTTTCATACTAAGTTTCACTGTTGGCTTGATCTTCCAGGATTGACTTCTTCATTGATTTTTCATTCCGTGGAGTACTTGATGATAGTGAGAACACATTCAAGGCCTTGACACATTTTTCAACTGAGGATTGAAAGCAGCTTATGATTTTAAATTAAGGATTTATGCATCTTGTCAAATTCTTTAAGTGAGTAGAGTCAATGATATACCAAAGTAGTAAAACTATACTACATTTTGTTATAAAATTCTTTTTCACTGGTCATCATACAATAAAAGACAGGAGAAGCCAGGCATGGTGGCACAGACCTGTAATCCCAACAACTAGGGAGGCTGAGACGGGAGGATTGCAAATTCAAGACCAGCCTCAGCAACCTAGGGAGGCCCTAAGAAACTTAGTGAGACCCTGTCTCAAAATTAAAAAAACAAAAAATAGGACCAGGGATGTTGCTTAGTGGTAAAGTGCCCCTGGGTTCAATACTCAGTACCAAAAGGGTGGAGGGCAAAATTACCAAATCTTTCTGTGGTAGAATAATGCTTCTCCTGCTTACCACCCCAAGATGCCTATACTCTAATCCCTAAACCCATGAAAACATTAACTTCGATTACACATATGATTAAGTGTACAGACCAGGGGATGGGGGAATGATTCTGGATTTTCCAGATGAGCCCAAACTAATCACACTATGATTAAATTAAAAGTGGAGACCCTTTCCCAGCTGTGGTCAGAATGTTATGGAAGAAAGGGGATATGTGTCAAGAAATTCAGGCACCCTCTAGGAAAAGGCAAGGAAAAACATTTTCTTGAGGCTCCAGAAAGAATCACAGCTCTGTTGACACATTGCCTCAGCCTGAATGAGACCCACGTCAGACTTCTGACATTTTGGGAAAAAAAAATAAAATTACGTAGAGCCAGTAACTTTGTGATGATTTGTTATCATCAATAGAAAGCTGGTGCATTGTAGTTTGAAGATCCCTCTCTATCTTGGAAATATGGTCATTATGGATTGGATATGGAAGAACTTGCAGCAAAGTCAAAAGCTGCCCATCTATGTAAAGCTAAGGGTTTTGGGCAACACAAGTGTCTGCATGTTCTGAATGCTGTTTGTCTTGGAATCATCCAGTTAAATGACTGACACCTCTTCTATGAAGTCTTAGAACTATTGGTCAATCAAGCAATTACTTTAATTTTGCACCCTCAAGTGACTTTTATAGAATGCTAACTGGATGGTACTCTTTATCTTAAAGTCTGTTTGTTGCTTTTCTTTTCCTTCAACAAAACCTAAGCTTCTTAGCATAATTTACAGGGTTTTTACAGAAATAGCTCTTGTCTACTCATCCATCCCCCTCTTTCGCCATTTTCTATATGGTGGACATACCACTGCTTGCTGTGCCAGCTTCCTTCTTCCCAAGACTTGTTCCTATTTGTTCATGACTCAGGTCAGGGATTATTTCTTTTTTTTTTTTTAATTAATTTTTATTGTAGGTTGTTCAAAACATTACATAGTTCTTGATATATCATATTTCACACTTTGATTCAAGTGGGATATGAACTCCCATTTTTACCCCATATACAGATTGCAGAATCACTTCAGTTGCACAACCATTGATTTACATATTGCCATTCTGGAGTCTGTTGTATTCTGCTGCCTTTCCTATCCTCTACTATCCCCCCTCCCCCCTCCCCTACCCTCTTCTCTCTCTACCCCCTCTACTGTAATTCATTTCTCCCCCTTATATTTTCCCTCCTTTCCCCTCACTTCCTCTTGTATGTAATTTTGTATACCCCTGAGGGTCTCCTTCCATTTACATGCAATTTCCCTTCTCTCTCCCTTTCCCTCCCACCTCTCATCCCTGTTTAATGTTAATCTTCTTCTCATGCTCTTCTTCCCTACTCTGTTCTTAGTTACTCTCCTTATATCAAAGAAGACATTTGGCATTTGTTTTTAAGGGATTGGCTAGCTTCACTTAGCATAATCTGCTCTAATGCCATCCATTTCCCTCCAAATTCTATGATTTTGTCATTTCTTAATGCAGAGTAATACTCCATTGTGTATAAATGCCACATTTTTTTTTTATCCATTCGTCTATTGAAGGGCATCTAGGTTGGTTCCACAGTCTTGCTATTGTGAATTGTGCTGCTATGAACAAGGATGTAGCAGTGTCCCTATAGTGTGCTCTTTTTAGGTCTTTAGGGAATAGACCGAGTAGTGGAATAGCTGGATCAAATGGTGGTTCCATTCCGAGCTTTCCAAGAAATCTCCATACTGCTTTCCAAATTGGCCGCACCAATTTGCAGTCCCACCAGCAATGTACAAGAGTACCCTTTTCCCCACATCCTCGCCAGCACTTGTTGCTGTTTGACTTCCTAATGGCTGCCAATCTTACTGGAGTGAGATGGTATCTTAGGGTGGTTTTGATTTGCATTTCTCTGACTGCTAGAGATGGTGAGCATTTTTTCATATACTTGTTGATTGATTGTATGTCCTCCTCTGAGAAATTTCTGTTCAGGTCCTTGGCCCATTTGTTGATTGGGTTATTCGTTATCTCATTGTCTAATTTTTTTAGTTCTTTGTATATTCTGGATATTAGGGCTCTGTCTGAAGTGTGAGGAGTAAAGATTTGTTCCCAGGACGTAGGCTCCCTGTTTACCTCTCTTATTGTTTCTTTTGCTGAGAAAAAACTTTTTAGTTTGAGTAAGTCCCATTTGTTGATTCTAGTTATTAACTGTTGTGCTATGGGTGTCCTATTGAGGAATTTGGAGCCCGACCCCACAGTATGTAGATCATAGCCAACTTTTTCTTCTATCAGACGCCATGTCTCTGATTTGATATCAAGTTCCTTGATCCACTTTGAGTTAACTTTTGTGCATGGCGAGAGAAAGGGATTCAGTTTCATTTTGTTGCATATGGATTTCCAGTTTTCCCAACACCATTTGATGAAGATGCTATCCTTCTTCCATTTCATGCTTTTAGCCCCTTTATCAAATATAAGATAGTTGTAATTTTGTGGATTGGTTTCTGTGTCCTCTATTCTGTACCATTGGTCCACCTGCCTGTTTTGGTACCAGTACCATGCTGTTTTTGTTACTATTGCTCTGTAGTATAGTTTGAAGTCTGGTATAGCTATACCGCCTGATTCACATTTCCTGCTTAGAATTGTTTTTGCTATTCTGGGTCTTTTATTTTTCCATATGAATTTCATGATTGCTTTCTCTATTTCTACAAGAAATGCCGTTGGGATTTTGATTGGCATTGCATTAAACCTATAGAGAACTTTTGGTAATATCGCCATTTTGATGATGTTACTTCTACCTATCCATGAACAGGGTATATTTTTCCATCTTCTAAGATCTTCTTCTATTTCTCTCTTTAGGGTTCTGTAGTTTTCATTGTATAAGTCTTTCACCTCTTTTGTTAGGTTGATTCCCAAGTATTTTATTTTCTTTGAGGATATTGTGAATGGGGTGGTTGTTCTCATTTCCATTTCAGAGGATTTGTTGCTGATATACAGGAATGCCTTTGATTTATGCGTGTTGATTTTATAGCCTGCCACTTTGCTGAATTAATTTATTAGCTCTAATAGTTTCTTTGTAGACCCTTTTGGGTCTGCTAGGTATAGAATCATGTCATCTGCAAATAGTGATAATTTGAGTTCTTCTTTTCCTATTTTTATGCCTTGAATTTCTTTCGTCTGTCTAATTGCTCTGGCCAGTGATTCGAGAACTATGTTGAACAGAAGTGGTGAGAGAGGGCATCCCTGTCTTGTTCCAGATTTTAGAGGGAATGCCTTCAGTTTTTCTCCATTCAGAATGATGCTAGCCTGAGGCTTAGCATAGATTGCTTTTACAATGTTGAGGTATGTTCCTGTTATCCCTAGTTTTTCTAGAGTTTTGAACATAAAGGGATGCTGTACTTTGTCGAATGCTTTTTCCGCATCTATCGAGATGACCATATGGTTCTTATTTTTAAGCCTGTTGATGTGGTGAATAACATTTATTGATTTCCGTATACTGAACCAACCTTGCATCCCAGGGATAAATCCTACCTGATCATGGTGCACAATTTTTTTGATATGTTTTTGTATCCGGTTCGCCAGAAGTTTATTGAGGATTTTTGCATCTAGGTTCATTAGAGATATTGGTCTGTAGTTTTCTTTCTTTGAAGTGTCTTTGTCTGGTTTAGGAATCAGGGTGATGTTGGCCTCATAGAATGAATTTGGAAGTTCTCCCTCTTTTTCTATTTCCTGAAATAGCTTGAAAAGTATTGGTGTTAATTCCTCTTTAAAGGTTTTGAAAAACTCTGCTGTATACCCATCCGGTCCTGGGCTTTTCTTAGTTGGTAGTCTTTTGATGGTATCTTCTATTTCCTCAATTGATATTGGTCTGTTTAGGTTGTCAATATCCTCCTGACTCAATCTGGGCAAATCATATGACTTAAGAAATTTATCGATGCCTTCACTATCTTCTATTTTATTGGAGTATAAGGATTCAAAATAATTTCTGATAATCTTCTGTATTTCTGAAGTGTCTGTTGTGATATTGCCTTTTTCATCCCGTATGCTGGTAATTTGAGTTCTCTCTCTTCTTCTCTTTGTTAGCGTGGCTAAGGGTCTGTCGATTTTATTTATTTTTTCAAAGAACCAACTTTTAGTTTTGTCAATTTTTTCAATTGTTTCTTTCGTTTCGATTTCATTAATTTCAGCTCTGATTTTAATTATTTCTTGTCTTCTACTTCTTTTGCTGTTGTTTTGCTCTTCTTTTTCTAGGATTTTGAGTTGAAGTATTAGATCATTTATTTGTTGGTTTTTTCTTTTTTTAAGGAATGAACTCCAAGCAATAAATTTTCCTCTTAGAACTGCTTTCAATGTGTCCCATAGATTCCGATATGTTATGTCTGTGTTTTCATTTATCTCTAAGAATTTTTTAATTTCCTCCTTGATGTCTTCTATAACCCATTGATCATTCAGTAACCTATTGTTCATTCTCCAAGTGATGCATGATTTTTCCTTACTTCTTTTATCGTTGATTTTCAATTTCATTCCATTATGATCAGATAAGATGCATGGTATTATCTCTACTCCTTTATATTGTCTAAGAGTTGCCCTGTGACATAATATATGATCTATTTTTGAGAAGGATCCATGTGCTGCTGAGAAAAAAGTGTAACTGCTTGATGTTGGGTGGTATATTCTATATATGTCAATTAAGTCTAGGTTATTAATTGTGTTATTGAGCTCTATAGTTTCCTTATTCAACTTTTGTTTGGAAGATCTGTCCAGTGGTGAGAGAGGTGTGTTGAAGTCTCCCATGATTATTGTATGGTGGTCTATTAGACTCTTGAACTTGAGAAGAGTTTGTTTGATGAACATAGCTGCACCATTGTTTGGGGCATATATATTTATGATTGTTATGTCTTGTTGGTGTATGGTTCCCTTGAGAAGTATGTAGTGTCCCTCTTCATCCCTTTTGATTAACTTTGGCTTGAAATCTATTTTATTTGAAATGAGTATGGAAACTCCTGCTTGTTTCCGAAGTCCATATGAGTGATATGATTTTTCCCAACCTTTCACCTTCAGTCTATGTATGTCTTTTCCTATCAAATGCGTCTCCTGAAGGCAGCATATTGTTGGGTATTGTTTAGTGATCCATTCTGCTAGCCTGTGTCTCTTAATTGGTGAGTTTAAGCCATTAACATTTAGAGTTATTATTGAGATATGGGTTGTTCTTCCAGCCATATTTGTTTATTTATGTTACTAAACATGGTTTGTTTTCCTCTTTGATTATTCCCCCCCACCTTTACTGTACTACCTCCCGCTGTTGGTTTTCATTGATATTTTCCATTTCCTCTTCCTGTAATATTTTGCCGAGGATGTTTTGAAGAGATGGTTTTCTAGCTGCAAATTCTTTTAACTTTTGTTTATCATGGAAGGTTTTAATTTCATCTTTCATCCTGAAGCTTAATTTCGCGGGATACACAATTCTTGGTTGGAACCCCTTTTCTTTCAGTGTTTGAAATATGTTATTCCAGGATCTTCTAGCTTTCAGAGTCTGTGTTGAAAGATCAGCTGTTATCCTGATTGGTTTACCCCTAAATGTAATCTGCTTCCTTTCTCTTGTAGCTTTTAAAATTCTCTCCTTATTCTGTATGTTGGGCATCTTCATTATCATGTGTCTAGGTGTGGATCTCTTATGATTTTGCACATTCGGCGTCCTGTAGGCTTCTAGGATTTGGGATTCTGTCTCATTCTTCAAGTCTGGGAAGTTTTCTTGTATTATTTCGTTGAATAGATTGCTCATTCCTTTGGTTTGGACCTCAATACCTTCCTGTATCCCCATGACCCTTAAGTTGGGTCTCTTTATGTTATCCCATATTTCTTGAATGTTCTGCTCATGGTTTCTTAACAGCTTTGCTGAGCTGTCTATGTTCTTCTCCAGTTGAAATACTTTGTCTTCATTGTCTGATGTTCTATCTTCTAAGTGTTCTACTCTGCTGGTAGTATTCTCAATTGAGTTTTTAAGTTGGTTTATTGTTTCCTGCATTTCCAGGATTTCTGTTTGTTTGTTTTTTATAACCTCTATCTCCCTGTATAATTGATCTTTTGCTTCTTGGATTTGTTTATGTAATTTATTGTCGAAGTGGTCGAAGTGGTCTTTCATTGTCTGATTTTGCTGTCTAATGTCTTCCTTGAGACTCCAGATCATCTGAAGCATGTATATCCTGAATTCTTTATCTGACATTCCATCTGCTGCAGATATTACCTCTTCTAAAGTTGAGTTGACCTGCATTGCTTGTGGTCCTTTCTTTCCTTGTCTTTTCATACTGATCGCGTTTCTTTCTGCTTGGTGAAAATGTTGTGTTATTGATTTTTCCCCCTATATATTTATATTGCTCTTGTATACCTGCAAAGTCTCCCTCGCAGGCTTTGGCGGTGGCTCTGCCCCTCCTCCAATTGAGGCAATGTGCCTTCCATGCCAGGAGGCCGCTGTACCTGTACTTTCGATGGGCCTGTTCTTTCGGTGGTCACAGGTCCGCCTACTTTGCAGGCGTGAGCAGCGGCTTTGCCCCTCCGCTGGCCACTAGGCCTGTTCTGTCTGTCGGTTGCAGATCTGTCTACCTAAAAGGCGCTGGTGGCGGCTCTGCCCCTCCCCCGACCGGGGCGATGTATCTGGCGGGCCACTGGGCCTGTTTTGTCGGTGGTCACGGTTCCGCCTACCTTGCACACGCGTGGAGCAGCTGTTTCATTAGTGCCTGGGCACACTCTCCTTGTTTGCCTCCCTCAGGCCCTAAGTTTGTAGAGCTTGGGGCTGAGAACCCCCAGCAAATTTGCTTACCTTCTGGTAGCCACGCCCCCGTATCTGGTGCAAGAGACCTCAGTTGTCAGCACTGGTGGGAGCTGTAGCTGGGAGACCCGCGCCGCGCGGCTCCCGCCGGCTCCTGCGTCAGCGCCGCCTCAGCTCCCGCCGGTTCCCGTGCCGCTGCCGCGGTTCCCGCCAGCTCCGGCCGGCTCCCTCGCCGCTCCTGCTAATTTAGAATCCGCTGGGAAGGAATCTCTTTGGCCGATCTTTGGTGACTTCCCCTCTCTGCTATGGCGGGCCCCTGGCTCCTTGCAGGAGTGACCGAAGGGAGAGGTGGAACTGGCTTGTCTCTGGTCTGACACAGTCTCTGGTTTTAGATCCCAGTTCGCTAATTCATAGAGGCTTGGTTAGATTTCCTTCCCATCCTCTCAAGGGGGGGAGCCCTTTCCCGGGTGGGCAGGGCCGTTAGCAGAGCCGGAAGGGCACGTGCCTTCTGTCGGGCCAGGCGGGGACCCTTCTGGCTGCGCTGGGCCGCCGGGGGCGCCCACAGAGCCAGGCAGATGGCGCCCGCGTGGCTAAGAGCCGGGCGGGGTGACCCTTCGCAGAGCGGGCGGGCCGCCAGGAGTGCCGGGATGGTGGGAGCTGTCTGCCGGCCGGGCAGGGACCCTTCTCGACGAGCAGGGCCGCTGGGGGCGCTAGTAAAGCCGGGCGGCTGCAGCCGCGTGGCTAAGACCCAGGCAGGCAGGGTGGCTGTTTGCAGAACAAGAGCGGAATGTAGGGATTATTTCTGTATGGAAATTTTTTTGTTACTATCTAGCCATTTACATTCCTTGATTCTTTGTACTTCCATACAACATTCACCTTAGTCTCCATATTAACATTTATCATACTTCATTGTAATACAATATTTGTCTATATTTTATGAGTTATTTATAGATCAGAAAAACATCTTTAATGTCTAACCAAAGTGATCACCATGTCACCTGGCACCTGAGAGGCACTCAATAAGTATCTGATGAATGGAAGAATACATCGTGTACTCATTATCCTTGAAAATTCTGTAGCTTGCAATAGGGATCAGGAGTTGGGTTCAGATGTTAAGAAGGTACAATGGTTTCTTTTCACACTTCAAAAATGGCTCAGAATTTCCTAAATTTTCTATTGTTTTCTATTTTTTTTCAGATTGTATTTCTCCAGTTTGACCAATCTAGGATGTATAGGGAAAAAAGCAAGATTTGGGGAAGAATCTTTAACCTAGGGTCCAGGTATCCCCTAGAATTTCATGAATAGGCTTCATGGAGCTCTGTGAACCATCTGAAATGTTTACATTTCCTGTTTATATGTGTATTTCTGAGAGAAATGCTTTTATAATATTCTCAAACAAAAGTCACCCAGGGATTCTGTTCTAACAAGGAATTGTGCAATTATGAAGAAATATACTCTAATGAGATCAACTTTTCCTTAATCTTGGGTAGCTCCAGTTTAATTCCATGTTCCTCCATTTTGGGAGTTTTTATCTTCACATTTGTACTCAAAGAAAGAAATTATCTCTCTTGTTGCATAACAGGCAGGTTGAGGCTGTAGCTTCACTGGGGTGGTAGTCTATACTGATACTCTTCTCTGTTCGCAGTAGAGGTCATTACTATAGCACACTTCTGATAAACCCATGGAATACAAGGATCAGGGTGGCTTAACAAGTGTAATTTAAGTGGGGTTTTATATTTTCTTAGGACTGACAGGGAACTTTGAAAGTCACTTTGCTGTACTACCTGCTTTGAAAAAATAAAAAGCCAGATAAATTTTAAGTATTAGGCTACATTCATCTCATATGTTAGTACAGTTTGGTTATCTCTGAAAAGGTAATGGCCTAATCTCAATTAGGTCATTCCAAACTCACAGAGCCACTTGGAATGAAACCAGAGGTCAGTCACTTGAACAACATCCTGTGCCTTTCCTTTCCCATCAAGCGTAATGAAGTGGGGAGAGTAAAACCTGTGACCATGGATTTAAATCCTTTGGTTAAACGCTGAGCAGTCTTCCGAATCTTGGTGCATGGTGCATTCTCCAAATAGGCAGTACACTTGCACATGAAAGCTCTTGTGCAAACAAACCACAAAGCTACAAACTTGGGCACTGCATTTGAATAAGAGAGAGAGAGAGAGAGAGAGAGAGAGAGAGAGAGAGAGAGAGAGAGAGAGAGCAAGCGAGCAAGCGCACACAAATTATCCCTTCCTCAATGGTCAGTTATCTATGCCTCCATGAATTCTTCATTCAGGGAACATGAAGAAACTCTGTAATTGGGAAATTTTCCTTGGTGAGTGACAATTTTCTGATTGCTGCATCCAAAATTCATCTACCATTGTTAAAGCTGTGAAGTGAGAGCTGGGAAAAGCTGGCCTTTGTACTTCAGTTAATATCTGTGACTGCAAATACAGCACTAAAGTTTTGGAGGTGTGTAAGAAGCAAGATGCGAGAGCCAATTCTATGATTTGAATCAATTGTGTTCCTCTGTTCATTCATTCACATGTCAGTTAAGTGTTTAGAGCATCTACAGTGAAAAACGTGTTGTGTTAAGAACTGAGATTCTCCCAAGAGAGATGGCCACAAGGGACTCAGTTATTCATAGAAAAAGCCAATGCTTGCCTTTTACCTTTGTTTATACTGCTGAATGTTAATTAATCCATATACATCCATTTAGGTTATATTAATCCTACCTCTGCCATGTACAGAGCCCAGAGTATTATTTTGTTAGAGATAGCGATGACAGAGTGCTCATCCCTAAGGAATTCACTGTCTACTGTTTAGTTTCTTCTTAGCCCCTTTTAGAAACAGGCAAGTAATACACCATTTAAAAAAAAAAAGTGTTTTCACCTGCCCTGCTCTCCCTTACCTTTTGAAGGAAGCACTTCAGTATAAGTGTTCCTTTTTTAGATTCTTTTTAAGTATTAAGGCATACTCAGCTGGTTTGTAAGAGATTGGTGCACACTTGTTTTTATTCAGGGTCACCAAAATTCTTGAATCTTCATAAAATCAGCTGGTGGAATTAGCAAATAGAACATAATCTTAGGAATCTGTTTTCCTTCTTAATTTCTCTACGTAGTGAAATATTTTAACTAGTTTGGTCGACTCCATTAATTTCTCTTCATTGTACCCATTATGATTTATGCATGTATTTTTGAAGCCTGCCTTCTTTTTGCTATTCTAGCATCCTTTAGCTATTGGTTTATGAGCTCATGCCAAATGTCCTGTATTTCCTGGGAGATAGGACTTTTTCTTTGTATTATGTTGATGTCTACCTAATCTTGGTATTCCTTCCCTTTGAGGATCCTTTGTTCCTGTCTTTTGCTCCTATGTGGCTCTAACTTTTTTTACTTAGCAAAATTCATTTTACTTTTGTAGAAACCTCTTGACAGTTATTTGTTTCAATGATGAATCCTATTCAACATTTGTCATCAAGTTTTTAATTTTTTTTTACTTTTAATTTGTTATATATGACAATTGAATGCATTAAAATTCATATTACACATATAGAGCACAATTTTTCATATTGCTAGTTGTACATAGAGTCACATCCTTCTTGTCTTCATACATGTACTTAGGGTAATGATGACCACCACATTCCACTGTCTTTCCTACCCTTATGCCCCCTCCCTTCCCCTCCCTCCCCTTTTCCCCTTTGCCCTATCTAGAATTCATTTAATTCCCCACCCCCTGCAACATATTATGAATCAGTATCCTTAAATCAAAGAAACACTTTGGTATTTGTTTTTTAGGGATTGGCTAATTTCACTTAGCATTATATTCTCCAGCTCCATCCATGTATCTGCAAATGCAATGATTTTATTCTCTTTCAATGCTGAATAATATTCCACTGTGTATATATACCACATTTTCTTCATCCATTCATTTATTGAAGGGCATCTAGGTTGGTTCCACAGTTTAGCTGTTGTGAATTGTTCTGCTATAAACATTGATGTGGATGTGTCCCCATAGTATGCTGGTTTTAAGTCCTTTGGGTATAGACTGAAGAATGGGATAACTAGGTCAAATGGCGGTTCCATTCCCACTTTTCCAAGGATTCTCCATACTGCTTTCCATATCGGCTGCACCAATTTGCAGTCTCACCAATAATGTAGGAATGTGCCCTTTTCCCCACATCCTCACCAACACTTACTGTTGTTTGTATTCTTAATAGCTGCCATTCTGACAGGAGTGAGATGAAATCTTAGAGTAGTTTTGATTTACATTTCTCTAATTGCAGGAGATGTTGAACATTTTTTCATATATTTGCTGATTGATTATATATTCTCTTCTGAGAAGTGTCTGGTCAGTTCCTTGGCCCATTTATTGATTGGGTTATTTGTATTTTGGTGTTAAGATTTTTGAGTTCTTTATATATTCTAGAGATTAGTGTCCTCTGTCTGATGTGCGGGTGGTAAGAATTTGTTTCCAATTAGTAGGCTCTGTATTCACCTCACTGATTGTTTCTTTTGCTGAGAAGAACCTTTTTAATATGAATCCATCCCATTTATTGATTCTTGATATAATTCTTGTGCTACAAAAGTCTTTTTTTAACTAGTCATATGTTCCTTCTAATACTTCTCTATGAATTTTCTCCTTTTTTTAAACTTTATTTTATTTATTTATTTATTCATTTTTATGTGGTTCTTAGGATCGAACCCAGGACCTTGCGCGTGCAAGGCGAGCGCTCTACCACTGAGCCATAATCCCAGCCCTACAGGAGTCTTATTGAGGAAGTTGGGGCCTAATCCAACATGATGGAGATTTTTGGCCTACTTTTTTTTTTTTCTAATAAACAGAGTGTCTCTGGTTTTATTCCTAGGTCCTTGATCCACTTTGAATTGAGTTTTGTGCATGGTGAGAGATAGGGGTTTAATTTAATTTTGTTGCATAGGGATTTCCAATTTTCCCAGCACCATTTGTTGAAGAGGCTATCTTTTCTGCAATGTATGTTTTGGCGCCTTTGTCAAATATAAGATAACTGTAATTATGTGGGTTAGTCTCTGTGTCCTCAATTCTGTACCATTGGTCTACAAGTCTATTTTGGTGTCAATACCATGCTGTTCTTATTTTTTTTTTGAGAGAGAGAGGGGGGGATAGAAGAGAGAGAGAGAGGGATAGAAGAGAGAGAGAGAGAGAGAGAGAGAGAGAGAGAGAGAGAGAGAGAGAGAATTTTTTAATATTTATTTTTCAGTTTTCAGTGGACACAACATCTTTATTTTTTATTGTTATGTGGTGCTGAGGATTGAACCCAGCGCCCCGCACATGCCAGGCAAGCACATTATAGCTTGAGCCACATCCCCAGCCCACGGTGCTGTTTTTGTTACAATTGCTCTGTAGTATAGTTTAAGGTCTGGTATAGTGATGCCACCCGCTTTACTCTTGCTAAGGATTGCTTTAGCTGTTCTGGGTCTCATATTTTTCCAGATGAATTTAATGACTGCTTTTTCTATTTCTATGAGGAATGTCATTGGCATTTTGATTGGAATTGCATTAAATCGGTATAGTGCTTTTGGTAGTATGGTCATTCATTTTGACAATATTAATTCTGTCTATCCAAGAACAAGGGAGATCTTTCCATCTTTTAAGGTGAACTTTCATTTCTTTCTTTAGCCTTCTGTAGTTTTCACTGTAGAGGTGTTTCACCTCTTTGCTTGATTCCCAAGTATTTTTTTTTATTAGTTGCTCATAACATTACAATGATCTTGACATATCATATATCATACATTTGATTCAAATGGGGTATGAATTCTTATTTTTCCCACGTGTACAAATTGCAGGATCACATTGGTTATACAGCCACGTTTATACATACTGCCATACTAGTATCTGTTGTATTCTGCTTCCCTTCCTATCCCCTTCCTTTTCCCCTTCCCCTCCCCTCCCCTCCCCTCCCCTCACCTCACCTCTCTCTACCCCATCCAAGTATTTTTTTTTATGCTATTGTAAATGGGGTAGTTTTTCTCATTTCCCTTTCAGAGGATTTATCACTGATATACAGGAATGCCTTTGATTTATGGGTGTTGATTTTGTATCCTGCTAGTTTTCTGAATTCTTTTACAAGTTCTACAAGTTTTCTGATGGTATTTTTTGGGTCTTCTATGTATAGAATCATATTGTCAGCAAATAGTACTAATTTGAGTTCTTCTTAACCTATCTGTATCCATTTAATTTCTTTCTTCTAATTGCTCTAGTCAGTGTTTCAAGAACTATGTTAAATAGAAGTGGTGAAAGAGAGTGTCCCTATCTTGTTCCAGTTGTTAGAGGGAATGCTTTCAATTTTTTTCTCCATGTAGAATGATATTGGCCTGGGGCTTAGCATAGATAGCTTTTATGATATTGAGATATGTTCCTATTATCCCAGTTTTTCTAGTGTTTTGAACATGATGGGGTGCTGTATTTTGTCAAATGCTTTTTCTGCATCTATTGAGATGATCATATGATTTTTATCTTTAAATCTATTGAGGGGATGATTTATTGATTTCTGTATGTCAAACCAATCTTGCATCCCTAGAATGAACCCCACTTGATTGTGGTGTACTATCTTTTTGATATGTTTTTGTATTCAATTTCTCAGAATTTTATTGAGAATTTTTGCATCTATGTTCAGTAGAGATATTGATCTGATGTTTTCTTTTTTTGATGTGTCTTTGCCTGGTTTAGGAATCAGGGTGATAGTGGCCTCATAGAATGAGTTTGGAAATTCTCCCTCTTTTTCTATTTCCTGAAATAAATTGTAGAGTATTTGTATTAGTTTCTCTTTAAAGGTCTTGTAGAACTTGTCTGTGTACCCATCTGGTCCTGGGCTTTTCTTGGTTGACTTCTGATGGCATTCTTCAATTTCGTTGCTTAAAATTGATCTGTTTAAATTGGGTGTATCATCCTGATTCAATTTTGGCAAATCATATGACTCTAGAAATTTGTCAATGCCTTGGATATTTTCTATTTTTTTGGAATAAAAGTTTTCAAAATAATTTCTAATTATCCTCTGTATTTCTGTAGTGTCTGTTGTGGTGTTTTCTTTTTCATCACATATGTTAGTAATTTGAGTTTTCTCTCTCCTTTTCTTTGTTAGCATGGCTAAGGGTCTGTCAATTTTATTTATTTTTTCAAAGAACCAACTTTTTGTTTTGTCAAGTTTTTCAATTATTTCTTTTGTTTCAATTTCATTGATCTCAGCTCTGATTTTAATTATTTCCTTTCTTCTGCTTTTGGTATAGATTTGTTGTTCTTTTTCTAGGGCATTGAGATGTAATATTAAGTAATTTATTTGTTTACTTTTTTTCTGTTGAGGAATGAACTCCATGCAATGAACTTTCCTCTTAGAATTGCCTTTATAGTGTTCCAGAGATTTCAATATGTTGTACCTGTGTTCTCATTCACCTCTAAAAATTTTTGGTCTCCTGCTTGATGTCTTCTGCAACCCATTGTTCATTCAGTAGCATATTATTTAGTCTCTTGATGTTGGAGTAGCTTTTATTTCTTATTTTATCATTGATTTATAATTTCATTTCATTATGATCTGATAGAATACAGGGTAGTATCTCTACTTTTTTTAATAGAATACAGGGTTGTATCTCTACTTTTTAATATTTGCTAAGAGTTGCTTTGTGGCATAATATATAGTCTATTTTAGAGAAGGACCCATGTGCTGTTGAGAAGAAAGTATATTCGCTTGTTGAAGGATGGAATATTCTATGTATGTCAGTTAAGTCTAAGTTACTGATTTTATTACTGAGTTCTATAGTTTCTTTGTTCAGCTTTTGTTTGGAAGATCTATCAGTGGTGAAAGAGGTATGTTAAAGTCACCTAAAATTATTGTGTTGTGGTCTATTTTACTCTTGAAATTGAGAAGAGTTTGTTTGATGAATGTAGATGCTCCATTGTTTGGGGCATATATATTTATAATTGTCAAGTCTTGTTGGTGTATAATTCCCTTGATTAGTATACAGTGTCCTTTTTTATCCCTTTTATCTACTTTATTTGATTTGAGCATGGAAACTCCCACTTGTTTCTGCAGTCCATGTGAGTGGTATGATTTTCCCCAACCTATCACCTTCAGTCTGTGGATATCTTTCCCTATGAGATGAGATTTTTGGGGAGGCAGCATATTGTTGGGTATTTGTTTAATCCAATCTGCTTGTCTATGTCTTTTTATTGGTGAGTTTAGTAATTTAGTAACTTCCAGGGTTATTATTGAGACATGATTTGTATTCCAAGCCATTTTTGTTTATTTTTGGTATTTAACTTGATTTGGTTTTCCTCTGAGTAGTTTTTCCTTTAGTGTAATACCTCCCTGTCTGATTTTCATTATTTTTTTTCATTTCCTCTTTGTGGAGGAAATATTTTGCTGAGGATGTTCTATAGTGCAGGCTTTCTAGTTATAAATTCTTTTAACTTTTGTTTATCATGAAAGGTTTTTATTTCATCATCAAATCTAAAGCTTAATTTTGCTGGATATAAGATTCTTGGTTGGCATCCATTTTCTTTCAGAGCTTGGTATATATTGTTTCATAATCTCCTGGCTTTGAGGTTCTGGGATGAAAATCTGCTCAGATATGAATTGGTCTTCCCCTATATGTGATCTGATTCCTCTCTCTTGCAGATTTTAAGATTCTGTCCTTATTCTGTATGCTAGGCATTTTCATTATAATGTGCCTTGGTGTAGACCTGTTGTAATTTTGTACATTTGGTATCCTATAAGCCTCTTGTATTTGGTTTTCCAATTCATTCTTCATACTTGGGAAATTTTCTGATATTATCTCAGAAGAGATTGTGTATTCCTTTGGTTTGAAACTCTGTGTCTTCCTCTATCCCAATAACTCTTAGATTTGGTCTTTTAATGCTGCCCCCAAATTCTTGGATGTTCTGTTCATGGTTTCTTACTATCTTCACTATGTGGCCAACTTTATTTTCCAGATTGTATACTTTGTCTTCATTATCAGACATTCTTTCTTCCAAGTGATCTAGTCTATTGGTTATGCTTTCTATTGAGTTTTTTAAATTTGGTTTATTGTTTCATTCATTTCAAGGATTTCTGACTTGATTTTTTCAGAGTTTTTCAGAATTTCTCTATCTCTTTCTTGAAGTAATCTTTTTCTACCTGTATTTCCTCTCTCATCTCTTTGTTGGAATGATCAATTTTTGCCTGTATTTGCTCATTCTTCAATTCACAGATCATTTTAATTATGAACCTTCTGAACTCCTTCTCTAACATTTTATCAACTTCGCTGTCTAAGGGTTCTGTTATTGTAGTAAATTTGGTTTGTTTGCAACACAAATATGTTTTTTCATATTTGTCTATGTGTCTTCCTGGAGTATGGATCTGAGATATTACAGTTTCTACCCTATATTCTTGTAATACCCATGCAGATTGTCTGTACTTCACCTTGATGACAGCAATAGGTGAGGTAACTCAAGATAACAGTGGAGGTGCCCGAAGATGGTTGCAATGTCTTCCAGAGATGGGGCTGAAAGGGTGGGCCTTACTCTGTCTTTGGTATGCTTGTCTGAAAAGCTTCTTCCAGGCCCTGTCTGTTGTCAAAAGGTAGGGGGTTCTGCATGAGGAAGGCTATGGCAATGTCTGCAGTGTCCCAAGATGGAAGTGGGTTAGGCTTGGGCTCCCAGGTGAGAGGGTTGGCAAACTTGGACCTACCCTGGGCCTGGGTCCCCTGTATGTTGGTGTGCGTGGATCTGGGATAGGCATGAGCTTCTGCAGAGGTCTGCTGGTTGGAAGAGGTGGTCCTATGCTGGAGCCTGAGCTCTGGCGGGTGTCTGCCAGTGGTGGGATGGATCAGGGCCTCCTATGAGCCTGGGTACCACGCAGGTCCTTCGCTCTAACTTTGAGTCAACCTGCATATGATGGGTGGGTGCCCTTCTGTCTATTACCATAGTTGACATAATGTGCATATGATTAATGTGTAAAATTGTCTCCTTTCAAGTTCTTCTCCTTTCTTCATTTTGTACTCTCTTTCCCTAGGTATATTCTCTGAAGGCTAAAAACAAGCCATAACAATTTTCAGTGGATATTTATCTAACTCCTGAAAGTGTCTAGAACTAGTATCTTTACTGAATTGGGTATTTTCTATTTAGAGAATAAAGGATTTTTAAGAGGATATAAATAGCACTTTTTATGTTGAGTCTAAAAAATGTTTTCCTAGCCAAGAAAGGCCTTATTTAAAATTCCTTGTAAATTATAACTTCATTAATAAATCAAGAAGGTATAGGAAGATGCATACAAATCATTTTGGTGGTCTCTGTGCCATTTATTATGTTTTACACTATGTATTTAGAAGAAAACATATGCTGATTGATTTAAATATTTGTATATATTTATAATAGAGGGAAATATGTTTTGAGAACATAAAGGCTAATAAATCCCTACTTTACAGTGGTAGAGTCTTAACATTTATAAATCTACATAAGGAATAAGGTGGTCCTCTTCTGTGCTAAGGTTGTATCTAGTGTTTACATTTATGATAACATTTATCACACTGCATTATAATTATTAGTGTTCTTATTTGTCTAACCATAAGCTTTTTGAATATAGTAAATATATTTCACTCTATATATCACTGCTTACTGGTTAAAAAGTTTTTTGACCAAAATAAGAAAAGATAATATTTTATCAGGTATGGTTTGAGGGGCCTTTAATTACTGCATTGCCCTTTAATTGCTGCATTCCAACAATTATCTACAAGATTTAGTAATCTTGAAAGAGTGGGTTATAAACATCTGATAAATGTTTAGAAAAAAAAAAAACTCAGACCTGCTAACCATAAAAGGAAATTTACTTGTTTAAATATTGACAATGTCTGAGCTCCAAGAAGGCCTTGGTCCAGAGAGTCAAAGGTTTTTTTGATAGTATTTTCTTTTCTTCTGAATGCCTCTCATGCAATTGGAACATTAACTGCATTTGTCCTCATGGAAAAAGGCTTCTTCCATACAACCAATTAAGATGGTGTATGCAGCTGTAGCATGCTTGTAATAATCTTTGGTTTCTTGATTTCCATTCAAATCATCTAATATTATCCCCCTCCAAAATTCATAATGAATTCTTTTTTTTCCAGAGAACCCATTCGTTCATTGTGACCATGATTTGCCTTTCGGCCATTAGATAACTAGTTGATTTTTTTGGCCCTTCATTTGGGAGTGGGAATTTTCTTGAAGCTTTTCCACATTGTTCTCTTGCTTTGATATCTGATTCTTAGATTACTATTTAACTTTTAATATACATAAGAGAGCATCATTAAATTTTTACTAATTTGATTTGCTAGAAAGAACTATATAGCATGTAAATTTTGCATAATTTATTCCTTAAAACCCAACATTTAAGGTTTGGTGATGTATGTACTCTATATATGTTTGAATCTTTTTCCATGGTGATAGAAGTTATGTGAGTAGGTAGTTTGAATTAAGCTAATGGTTCTCTTTCTTACTGGGTAGTGAGGAAATTTTCATCTTATTGCCCTAAATCCCTCCATATATAAAACACAGAAAACCGAAGATAAAACACAGATAACATAGATAAAACACAGCCTTCTACTTCAGGCTTTTGCAATAATGAATTAAGTCACATTTTATTTCACTGTCATTGTTCTGAGTGCTATATTTTGCCAGCAATGAAAGGTGGCTGCTGTCCTCAGTGCTGAACAAAGCCCATTATTGTAGGATCAGGTAGTGTAGGTCCTAAGTTTGATTGGGTATCTTTTTTCAAGATTGTCAAAAAATTTTAAAAATAAAAAAATAAAAAACAAAGGTTAGGGAATGATTGGATGCTAGCACAACTACAAGTGCTATAGAAATTCAGAGGAAGAAAGAACCTTCAAGTTTAAGTGGGTAGGACTTTGTAGAGGATGAGAAAATGGCCCAATAAGTACCTCAGAATTGAGAAGGAGGAGCTCAACTGAGAAAGAAGGTATCAACTGTAATCAGCCATCCCTTCTTTATATTGTGTAAATAATCAAGGTCCATGTTGGATGGGGAGGGATTCAACCACCCTTCATGGTCAAAAGTTCCGGTTTCAGAATTATTAGGGTAAATTGTAAAGATTTCCCTCCTAACATGTCACTCTTTGTTAATTTGTTCTTTTCAAGCATTTATTGAACACTTTTTTTTATTCAGTATTGTGCATATATCAAATAAATGGTATGATTTTTGGAAGCTTTTATAAGGCAATTGGAGAGAGAAGAAACATAATATATACTCAAAGTAGACACGTAAAAGGACAAGGAGTCCTATAATTACAAGCCTAATGAGTAGCTCAGTCAATGTCTGGTTTTGGTTTAAGTGTCTCACAGTTCACTGTTGAACAGAGATAACATTGCCTGCAGCACGGAATTTCTGTGCTTTACATGAGCTATCATACAGGAAAGTACTTAATATACTGTGAAGTACTATCACATTTTTTTATCACTCTCTGGAAGCATGGGAGGGTAAAGACTGCTGAATTAATCTATACTTCTGATGAGAAAGTATGAAGCTTGAGAATCACCAATATGAAGATCTTTAGAACTCAGCAACTTAAAACTGTGGAGAAAATTGATGGCAAATTCAGAATTTTTTTTTCATCCCAGAGAAGGCAACTTCCAACTTCCAACACAAATAAGAACATTTCAAACACAGAAGCCAGTGAGAGTCTACCTTTTTCTTGAATTATTCTGGGGAAAATGCATTATTTAAAGGCCTTCTATGAAATCAAAGTTAATTGGTTCCATTATTTTTAAAAAGCCTGTTAAGCAAAATTGCTTTGGTGCAGCACTTCTTAGTTATTTTCTCCCTTCTATCCAAGAAGGGAGCTTGGTTGCTAATGTGATTCTTCTGGATGAACTTGGACTTCCCCTGAGCTCCTACCTTTCAGATGGTACCTTTTTCCAAAATGCATATATTTGCAAGAAGTACCCCTCAGGAAATTGTCATTACCAGAGAGAACAAACTATAGGAACCCATTTTCTCTCCTTTATCAACAAAGGTGGGTTGAATAGAGGTTTTTATTTTTTTCAATTTCAAGAATTGATGAAATAGGGGTAAAGAAGCACTTAGATTTTTAGAAGCAAGAAATTGAATGAAACTTTTTAAATCTTGAGAAAGTTCACACTGGAAAAGGGGTAGGGACAATTTGATATATACTCTTTTAAAGTATTGGTTTTTTTCTTTCAAAATTGATCTGAAAGCATGACAAATGTTTACTTGGACACCCAATACAATATTAAAAACCCAAATGTCAGGAAGAAAATCCGATGTGCTGCAACTTTAGTGGAAAGAAGGATAAAATATCTTATGTGACCCACAGTTCCTGAAAATGCTTTGTTTATATTTTTGCTTTTTTTTTTTGGTCTTTATTTATTTACCTCAATTGCACTCATCTAGGAGAGAAGAGGAGGAAATCATTTCTAATACTAGTGTTGCCAATGAAATTTTGCTTCTTCCCAATTTGTTTAAATAGGAATGACCAAATTTGTTAATATTGTTTATTACTTACTCTTCAGTAATAGATGTTCATTCATTAGGCATCTACTTAAGGTGATGAATCAGCACTCTATAGAATCAAAGGGCAGCCATGCCATACTAAATAGTTTTCCTTACAGACATCACAAAGGTTCTTTCCACCCCAGAATATATTGATTTCATTAGATGTGCTAATTTAGCAGTTCTCTGGTTTAAAGACCAAAATTACAACTCAGTGCACAACCCATGTATGTATATAGGCTTATTGTAGGGAGAAAAACTTTTGCTTTCAATTTATTAACAGCAAATGTACACATTTTTTTCTGCAAACACTAGCTATAAATATCCCTTATGTACCCACAAGTCTCTGTTATTATAGTCTTTTATTAATAAAGTGAACAATTTCGTACTGTGTTAATGAGTTAGAGCTTATCTCTTGCTCCCTTTTATGGTTAAAATGTGCTGGAGAACTGGACAATTTATCTAAGCATGTGGGTGACTAAGGTACATGACAGTTTTAATAATTAAGTTCCATCTATCTCTATTTTCACTGATGGAAAAATGTTACACTTGATTTTCTCATTTTCATAGCTGTATCAGAGTTCAGAGAAAACAAATCAAACACAGTAATATGATAATAGAGCTGAATTATAGAGCATCTTCACTATAAGTGGATTTTTACTGCATTCTGTGTACACTGTGTATTTGAAACAATTACTAAGGCATGAGGAATAAATTAGGTTGCTCTTTGTTATCTTTCAGAATACTAATTTTACTTAAGGCACATCTGCCTGTTTGTAAATGTTTGCTTCCTTGCCACTCCATGTTTATTTTATTTGTTTATTTATTTTTAAAGAATCAATTGCAAATCTACCATGTGCTGGATGGATCCTGTGAAAAGAACAGTTTCACCCTTTTTTTTTTTTTTTTAACTTTGTTCTATCTACATGGTTGGATTTATTGGTGGTAAGGGGTATAGTGGAAGGGTGTGTGTGTGTGTGTGTGTGTGTGTGTGTGTGTGTGTGTTCGCTGCCCTCTACTGGACTTCATTTTTAAGTAAGTACTTAGAAGATTTATATACAGCCGCCCAGCCAGACCGGAGCAGGAAGCCGCGACAGCCGCCCAGCCAGACCGGAGCAGGAAGGCGCCAGCCGCTCAGCCAGACTGGAGGAGGAAGTCCGGTCCCGCCCCGAGCGCTAGTCTCCAGGAAGCCCATCAACCCTTAAAACCCATCAAAGTGGGTGTGGCTACCAGCACAGTTGCGGCTGATCCAGGTACCCGGTTTCCAACTCCCCCACCCTTAGCTGCGATAACTCAAAATATTTCCCACAAGCTTTTGGGGATTGTAGCTATCAACACAAAACAACAACTGTAGAGGCACCTGGTTTCTACCTCAGAGACTAGAGTAGGGAAGATACAGGTGGAAGCTCATTTCCCTTCACACTGGCTATACCCACCACCCTGAATATAGAGGCTCAAACTAGGAATAGACAACGCCACCTACTGGAAGCAAGGAAAACAGTGTTCTGAGAGACTTTTTTTTTCCCTCTCTTTCTCTTTTCTTCTCTCCCTTCCACAACTTCAGCATATGTGAAACCAAGAACTGAGCATGAACAACTGAATTACCAAAGTAATATAATATAGAGGAATTGCATATACCCCACCTCCCCCCTATTTTTTTTTCTGTATTTCTATCTTACTTCCCTTTCCCTTCTCTTATTTCTCTTTTCTTCCTTGTTATTTCTTTTCTTTTCTTTTTTTTAATTCATATTTTCTCTATACCACTTTCAATCTCCTAACTTTTGCTATCTATACATAGGGTAACTATCTAAATAGGAGGTTGAGTCTATACATTCTTCCATAAATTACCAGTCGAGTGGTTAGAGTTCTCCAAAGGTGCTAAGTTAGTTTAACCTCATTCCCTCACTCCTCTCTCTTTAAGTATAACATCCTTCGTCTGAAATTAAGTTTTCTATATGCCACCAGATATGGTACGACTTTTATGAAACTAAGGAATATATTCTTAAGTAATAATTAAATCCAATATCTATAGTGTTAGAATCTAACTATAAATGTATTAATAATGAAAACTTGTCCTTGGATAATGTACTGTTGATATTGGGATCTGTTAACATTGTCTTTCTCCGAAAAAGAGGGATATTGGAGCTATTCAAAAACAATACAAATATATAAGGGGAAAAACATTAGCTCAAGAGTTTCACAAAGCTAGAAAGAATCATGAGCAGTATGAAAAGACAAGGAAAGAAAGGACCACAAACAATACAGGTCAATTCAACATTAGATGAGGTAATATCTGCAGCTGATAGAATGTCAGACAAAGAGTTCAGGATATACATGCTTCAGATGATCTGGAGTCTCAAGGAAGACATTATTCATCAAATTCAGACAATGAAAAATCACTTTGACAATGAATTACATAAACAAATCCAAGAAGCAAAAGATCAACTCTATAGGGAGATAGAGGATATAAAAAACAAACAAACAGAAATCCTGGAAATGCAGGAAACAATAAACCAAATTAAAAACTCAAATGAGAGTATTACCAGCAGAGTAGAACACTTGGAAGATAGAACTTCAGACAACAAAGACAAAGTTTTTCAACTTGAAAAGAACATAGACAGCTCAGCGAGAATGTTAAGAAATCATGAGCAGAACATCCAAGAATTATGGGATAACATCAAGAAACCAAACCTAAGAGTTATTGGGATACAAGAGGGTACAGAGGTCCAAACCAAGGGAATGAGTAATCTATTCAATGAAATAATACTAGAAAACTTCCCAGACTTAAAGAATGAAAAAGAAATCCAAATACTAGAAGCCTACAGGACACCGAATATACAAAATCATAAGAGATCCACACCAAGACATATAATAATGAAGATGCCCAACATACAGAATAAGGAGAGAATCTTAAAAGCCACAAGAGAGAGGAAGCAGATTACATTTAAGGGTAAACCAATCAGGATAACTGCTGATCTTTCAACACAGACTCTGAAAGCTAGAAGATCCTGGAACAACATATTTCAAACGCTGAAAGAAAAAGGGTTCCAAACAAGAATCATGTATCCAGTGAAATTAAGCTTCAGGATTGAAGATGAAATAAAAATCTTCCACGATAAGCAAAAGTTAAAAGAATTTGCAGCTAGAAAACCAGCCCTTCAAAACATCCTTGGCAAAACATTACAGGAAGAGGAAATGAAAAATAACAATGAAAACCAACAACGGGAGGTAGTATAATAAAGGAAAAACTAAGCATAGAGGAAAAACTAATCATGTTAAGTATCATACGTAACCAAATATGGCTGGAAATACAAACCATATCTCAATTGTAACCCTAAATGTTAATGGCTTAAATGCACCAATCAAAAGACATAGGCTAGTAGAATGGATTAAAAAAAAAGATCCAACAATATGCTGCCTACAGGAAACTCATCTGATAGGAAAAGACATACACAGACTGAAGGTGAAAGGTTGGGAAAAATCATATCACTCATACGGACCCCGGAAGCAAGCAGGGGTATCCATACTTGTATCAAATAAAATAGACTTCAAGCCAAAGTTAATCAAAAGGGATAAACAAGGACAATACATACTGCTCAAGGGAACCATACACCAACAAGACATGACGATCATTAATATATATGCCCCAAACAATGGTGCAGCTACGTTCATCAAACAAACTCTTCTCAAGTTCAAGAGTCTAATAGACCACAACACAATAATCATGGGAGATTTTAATACACCTCTCTCACCAATGGACAGATCTTCCAAACAAAAATTGAATAAAGAAACAATAGAGCTCAATAATACAATAAATAACTTAGACTTAATTGATATATACAGAATATACCACCCAACATCAAGCGGATACACTTTCTTCTCAGCAGCACATGGATCCTTCTCAAAAATAGACCATATATTATGTCACAGGGCAAAGCTTAGCAATTACAAAGGAGTTGAGATACTACCATGCATTTTATCTGATCATAATGGAATGAAATTGGAAATCAATAATAAAATGAGAAAGGAAAAACCCTACATCACATGGAGATTAAACAATATGCTACTGAATGAACAAAGGGTTACAGAAGACATCAAAGAGGAAATTAAAAAATTCTTAGAGGTAAACGAAAACTCAGAAACAACATATCGAAATCTTTGGGACACTATGAAAGCAGTACTAAGAGGAAAATTCATTTCATGGAGTTCATTCCTTAAAAGAAGGAAAAGCCAACAAATAAATGACCTCATACTACACCTCAAAGCCTTAGAAAAAGAAGAACAAATCAGCAGCAAATACAGTAGAAGGCAAGAAATAATTAAAATTAGAGCAGAAATCAATGAAATCGAAACAAAAGAAACAATCGAAAAAATTGACAAAACTAAAAGAAGAAGAGAGAGAACCCAAATTACTAGCTTACGGGATGAAAAAGGCAACATCACAACAGACAATTCAGAAATACAGACGATAATTAGAAATTATTTTGAAACCCTATACTCTAATAAAATAGAAGATAGTGAAGGCATAGATAAATTCCTTGAGACATATGAACTACCCAGATTGAATCAGGAAGATATAAACAACCTAAACAGATCAATATCAAGGGAGGAAATAGAAGAAGCCATCAAAAGACTACCAACCAAGAAAAGCCCAGGACCGGATGGATATACAGCAGAGTTTTACAAAACATTTAAAGAGGAACTAATACCAATACTCCATAATCTATTTCAGGAGATAGAAAAAGAGGGAGAACTCCCAAATTCATTCTATGAGGCCAATATCACCCTGATTCCCAAACCAGAGAAGGACACCTCAAAGAAAGAAAACTACAGACCAATATCCCTAATGAATTTAGATGCAAAATCCTCAATAAAATTCTGGCAAATCATATACAAAAACATATCAAAAAGATTGTGCACCATGATCAAGTAGGATTCATCCCTGGGATGCAAGGCTGGTTCAATATACGGAAATCAATAAACGTTATTCACCACATCAATAGACTTAAAGATAAGAACCATATGATCATCTCGGTGGACGCAGAAAAAGCATTCGACAAAGTACAGCATCCCTTTATGTTCAAAACATTAGAAAAACTAGGGATAACAGGAACTTACCTCAAAATTATAAAAGCTATATATGCTAAGCCTCACGCTAGCATCATTCTAAATGGAAAAAAACTGAAGGCATTCCCTCTAAAATCTGGAACAAGACAGGGATGCCCTCTCTCACCACTTCTATTCAATATAGTTCTCGAAACACTGGCCAGAGCAATTAGACAGATGAAAGAAATTAAAGGCATAAAAATAGGAAAAGAAGAACTTAAATTATCACTATTTGCGGATGATATGATCCTATACCTAGAAGACACAAAAGGGTCTACAAAGAAACTACTAGAGCTAATAAATGAATTCAGCAAAGTGGCTGGATATAAAATCAACACGCATAAATCAAAGGCATTCCTGTATATCAGCGACAAATCTTCTGAACTGGAAATGAGGACATCTACCCCATTCACAATATCCTCAAAAAAAATAAAATACTTGGGAATCAACCTAACAAAAGAGGTGAAAGATTTATACAATGAAAACTACAGAACCCTAAAGAGAGAAATAGAAGAAGATCTCAGAAGATGAAAAAATATACCCTGTTCATGGATAGGCAGAACTAACATCATCAAAATGGCAATATTACCAAAAGTTCTCTATAGGTTCAATGCAATGCCAATCAAAATCCCAATGGCATTTCTTGTAGAAATAGATAAAGCAATCATGAAATTCATATGGAAAAATAAAAGACCCAGAATAGCAAAAGCAATTCTAAGCAGGAAGTGTGAATCAGGAGGTGTAGCGATACCAGATTTCAAACTGTACTACAAATCAATAGTAACAAAAACAGCATGGTACTGGTACCAAAACAGGCGGGTGGACCAATGGTATAGAATAGAGGACACAGAAACCAATCCACAAAATTACAACTATCTTATATTCGATAAAGGGGCTAAAAGCATGCAATGGAGGAAGGATAGCATCTTCAACAAATGGTGCTGGGAAAACTGGAAATCCATATGCAATAAAATGAAACTGAATCCCCTCCTCTCGCCATGCACAAAAGTTAACCCAAAATGGATCAAGGACCTTGATATCAAGTCAGAGACTATGTGTCTGATAGATGAAAAGGTTGGCTCTGATCTACATATTGTGGGGTCAGGCTCCAAATTCCTTAATAGGACACCCATAGCACAAGAGTTAAAAACAAGAATCAACAAATGGGACTTACTTAAACTAAAAAGTTTTTTCTCAGCAAGAGAAACAATAAGAGAGGTAAATAGGGAGCCTACATCATGGGAACAAATTTTTACTCCTCACACTTCAGATAGAGCCCTAATATCCAGAGTATACAAAGAACTCAAAAAAATAAACAATAAGAAAACAAATAACCCAATCAACAAATGGGCCAAAGACCTGAACAGACACTTCTCAGAGGAGGACATACAATCAATCAACAAGTACATGAAAAAATGCTCACCATCTCTAGCAGTCAGAGAAATGCAAATCAAAACCACCCTAAGATACCATCTCACTCCAGTAAGATTGGCAGCCATCATGAAGTCGAACAATAACAAGTGCTGGCGAGAATGTGGGGAAAAGGGTACTCTTATACATTGCTGGTGGGACTGCAAAATGGTGAGGCCAATATGGAAAGCAGTATGGAGATTCCTGGGAAAGCTGGGAATGGAACCACCATCTGACCCAGCTATTGCCCTTCTCGGACTATTCCCTGAAGACCTCAAAGAGCGTACTACAGGGATACTGCGACATCGATGTTCATAGCAGCACAATTCACAATAGCTAGACTGTGGAACCAACCCTGATGCCCCTCAATAGATGAATGGATAAAAAAAATGTGGCATTTATACACAATGGAGTACTACACAGCACTAAGAAATGACAAAATCATGGAATTTGCAGGGAAATGGATGGCACTAGAGCAGATTATGCTAAGTGAAGCTAGCCAATCCCTAAAAAACAAATGCCAAATGTCTTCTTTGATATAATGAGAGCAACCAAGAACACAGCAGGGAGGAAGAGCAGGAGGAAAAGATTAACATTAACCAGAGTCATGAAGTGGGAGGGAAAGGGAGAGAAAATGGAAATTGCTTGGAAATGGAAGGAGACCCTCATTGTTATACAAAATTACATATAAGAGTTTGTGAGGGGAATGGGAAAAAAATAAGGAGAGAAATGAATTACAGTAGATGGGGTAGAGAGAGAAGATGGGAGGGGAGGGGAGGGGGGATAGTAGAGGATAGGAAAGGTAGCAGAATACAACAGTTACTATTATGGTATTATGTAAAAATGTGGATGTGTAACCGATGTGATTCTGAAATCTTTGTAATGTTTTGAATAACCAATAAAAAAATAAAATAAAATAAAAAAAGAAGATTTATATATATATATATATATATATATATGTGTGTGTGTGTGTGTGTGTGTGTGTGTGTGTGTGTGTGTGTGTTTGTTTGTTAAGTAAATGAGTTAGAGAGCTTACCAGATTTTTCTTTCCCCAATAGATGGGAGTTTTAAGGTATTTAACCCAAAGGGCATTATCTGATCTTGGAATTTATAATAGATTTAGAAAAGAAAAGCCACAAAGCTTATTAAAAACAAGTAGGTCTTCATAAAACCCCACATTTGAGTAACCAAATTTCCTTGCAAATGTCAAATTAACAATTTGTAGTTAGGGATCCAGAAGCAAGAAGAGCAGCCACTCAGATATTTGCCAAAGATTTTATCCAAGTAACAACAATGTGAGACTTTAATTTGGCCATGAGTATTTCCAATTTATATAGGGGAGAAATTAGCCTTTCATCAAGTGTCTTGAACTTGGGTCACATAGCAAATTTCACCTATCTGAAACCCAGCAAACAAACAACCAACAACAGCGATGACCTTGTGCTCTAGAGGGAAAATAAACAGTGAGAGAGATTTCTATCTACCCAAATCTGTGTGCATCATCCACATTATGAAACTTTAGCTGGAAGATGGCTAAATTGAAGGGCTGAATTTCCCAACCCTCCTTGCATCTAAGAATGGCCCTCCAGTTATACCAGTCACAAACTAAATGACAATGTGAGAGATGAGAGCCACATCTGACCCAGGACTTTAGAGAAGGTAGTAAGTACATCCATTTATTCTTTTTACATTCTCTTTCCCTTTCCATTGATCAGAGCTGACAGCAGTGTGACACAAGATAGTATGTGAAACTGTATCTACTGTATTTGAGCAAGATTGGATACTAGTTAAAAAGTAAAATTTTTGCATTAAGCCTTCAGGACTTGTTTGTTACATCAGCTAGCATTTCTTACCTAACTGATACAGAAATAAATATTCAGTATATTCTTCCAGATTAACAAGGCCAGTATAAAACTGAAGTCTGTAGTAGGTTTTAATTGGGTCTGTAGATCCAGTAAGAAAGACCACAACAGAAAGGGCACAGTCTATGGATATACATAATATATGGCAAGGTATATATACCAGGCCCTTGGTCTAAGTAAAAGCGAGGCAACCTTGAAAGTGCTAGTAGGAACCAGACATGAGGGACAAGGGAGAAAATGACTACTGTGTTTTTATGCTAACTCATTGTGGGAAAACCAATTTCTATTATCATTAAATATCTGACTCTCCACAAAAATCAGTATCCTTATCTTCAATGGACTACACGGCAGATATTTTTAAGATATCTTTAATTAATTAATTAGCTAGTTAATTATATTCATTTACCATCTTCATTCATTTGTAGTGAATGAAAATATTTGAGTTTTTTTTTAATAAACCTGATACTGTGCTTCACTGAATATAGTTGAGATGTCTCAGAAGAGACACCTTGACCTATGCTGTGTGCAAAACAACATCTAATAATGAACTAGTTTATAATGGAGTTCGGATGCATGCACTTTGGGCCCCATTATTATCATCCTATTTTCATAAATGATCTTTACATTTTTAATGGAAAAAGTAGACATAAAAACTCACTTGTTGGGTTAGAAGGTGCTTGAAGATATTATCTTTCTCTTCCTTTTCTTGTTCATGTTTTATTGTACACTTGCCCAGGGGCTATGGAACAAGATCATGTTTATTAATCCAATAAAGAAGTACATGTAATGATGATCATTTACTCCTGACCTATAAGAGATAGGTATTTATTTTATTAGTGTAATGAAGTGTTGTAGTTTCCGAATTTCTTTGCTCTTTAATTCCTCTTAGATTCCCAGGTGTTCAAAAAGAAAAAAGAAAAAGAAAGAGCATATTGATGCAAATCCACTCTCTCAAAGTCTTCAGTCTTTATATAGCTTTTTGAAATTCTTCTCGTGTTTTGAGTTTTTATTTTCTAGCCCACGAAAATGTTTCTTTCTGGGATTTTGCCTTATCAAACACTGCTTGAAATAAACTGGCCAATTTCTGCATCAGAGGGATCTTTTTATCATTTGGAGATCTGAATTATCATGGGTTATAATAAGATTTGACCTGTAGACACAGATAGAAATGTGCTCATGATAGCTTTGTTGCAGTTCTGCCTGGAGGCAAGGTTATAAACCAGATAACCTCCTGAGGTTCCCTGTAACTCCATAATTCCATGATACCAATCTCTTTGAGTGAATCCTACATTTTTATTTTTCCTTTGAAGATATTTTGTGCTTTGAAAATATGTTTCTCTTTGTTCTTTGGGGGCTTCAGAATATGTTACCAAAGAACAAAGTGGAAATTTTCAGGAAACTCATGAGTATGAGGCTCATTTTATTTTTCTGAAAAGAAGTGGGAAGATGGAACAGATCCATGGTTTCCAAAATTTATTTCAGTTTAATTTAATTCAAAAAACAAGTACAGGGCTGGGGTTGTAGCTCAGCAGTAGAGCGCTCGCTTAGCACATGCAAGGCCCTGGGTTCAATCCTCAGCACCACATAAAAATAAATAAATGAAAAAAATATATATTGTGTCCAACTACTATATATATATATATATATATATATATATATATATATATATATATATATATGAAACACATACAGGATGAAGATTGTTTATTTGGCAAACACAGTGGTAGGATGGGCCACCTCACCCACAGCAATCGGGAAATAGGATCCAGCTTACTGGTGAAAAGAAAAGATCACAAATATGTACAGATCTTGGAATAAGAAAGAACTTAATAAATATAACTGTTATTGTCCATATCAGGAAGTACCTGGATAGCCTGAAAGCACTTGGACATGTAAAGTTTTGTTGATGTCAAGGTTTCGATCCTTCAAAGTGCTTTCTGGGGGCTGGGGATGTGGCTCAAGTGGTAGCGCGCTCGCCTGCCATGCGTGCGGCCCGGGTTCGATCCTCAGCACCACATACAAACAGAGATGTTGTGTCCGCCGAATACTAAAAAATAAATATTAAAATTCTCTCTCTCTCTCCCCCTCTCTCACTCTCTCTAAAAAAAAAAAAAAAAACAAAGTGCTTTCTGAAGAGTACTGAATGGGGGGGTGATATCAACAGTTTCTAGCAGAGCTGAGTGTGAGACTTACATCCTCATTATACTATTCAGTGTCAATTTTCTTATTTAGGACTCTAAGTTTTCTGAATAAACTATCTCGAGACAGTCTCACACTCAGAGATAACCAGCCTAGGATACTATAATCATAACCATGGTTATCTTCAAAGCAGAGCAGGAGTCAGAGTTTTGGAAAATTACCCTAGGGAGTAAGATTTGGGGGTGGGGGAAGACTGGGAAAATGGAATAGGGAGACATGGAAAACTAATAAAATTTATTGAGTTGGTCTGTGCTACAGGGGACATGTTCACTCTCATCAGAGTGTTCTAGAGATTCTTATGAAATATATCAAAAGAAGGAAGTATTTTTTCAATGGCTCCCAGGCAGTGATGGGCAAGAAGGAAGGGATATGGAGATAGATCTTGGGCTTGGGTCAGGGTATTGACACAGTCATGTGGCATGTGAATGGAGCTGATTGATCAGAAAACTAGGCGTCCCAGTCGATCAAGCAAGGGATGAGGTCAAGAGAACATGCAGTGTTGCAGAGAGGTGTCCATTAGGCTGCAGGACAGTCCACAGCCAAGATGCACAAATAAGGCAGTCACATTGTCTGCTAATAGGGAAGATGACACGTGTGTGTAAAGTATAAAACACATTTAAAGGAATCAAAAGCAAAACCTTAAATGAGAATTCAGGGATCCATTGGTCATAATAGGCATGTTTCATTTGTTTTTGCTGCACATCCTTTGAACTCTTCTCATATCACATCAGCTGTTGGTGATTGGGGAAATAAAAAGAACAGAGAAAGTTCCCAACCTTTAAATGTAATAAAATCTCTGGGAGTAGATCATTTTTGCTGTCTCTTCCCACTTTCTAATATTGTGTACATCATTCTCCTAAAGCAGAGCTCCAACAAGAGAACTCCCTGGATTTAGGTTGGTCAGCAAATCTTTAGAGAAGAAAAATGAAATGTAGACGTCTTGAATTGTAGCTGTATTCAGAAGAAAGCCCTCTTTACAAATTCCTTGAACCAAAAGATTGTTTAAACTTCACTGACTGATGGAAGATAATTTTAAAGAGAGAAACAGAAATGCCTTCTATTCTGCTATCCCTGAAACTATTAGAATTCACATTTATAACATTTTGTCTTCTCCAGAAGAAAACCTTTATTCACCTGTAAGAACCATCCCTGTAATATTAGCCTTAGCAGGTTTCCTGGTAAGTTCCTATAAGGATTTCTGTATTTTGAAAAACTCTCGTAAGTGTTCTGGTGGAGATTTTGGGCATTTGAAGTAACATTTACAATGAGGAAAAAATTGAGGCTCTCAAATTTTTCAAGCTCTCAAATTTTTCAGCTTTGTTTTTTGAATACCATATAAGAGGAATAAAGTTTCTCTCTAGGGGCTGGGGTTGTGGCTCAGTGATAGAGCACTTGCCTAGCATGTGTGAGGCCCTGGGTTCGATCCTCAGCACCACATAAAAATAAATAAATGAAATAAAGCTTCTCTCTAATAAGCTTGTCATTTAAAGAAATAAAATATTCAAGCACATTACTACACACCTCTGCGTAGGCAGTATGTATAAACCTAAACAATTAAAAAGTTATAGTTCTTTACTGCTAAGTTAAAATTTACTATGTAGTGATAATTTAAGAGCTCAGGATTAGCAAGGAATAGTGAGTAAAAACTTTCATCTCATTTTTAATGTTATGTCAAAATTCAAAGATTTTTTTTTAATAATATAAGCTATCCAAAAGGAAAGAAACCTATGGTGTGATATTTCTAATTTATTGACAGTCATTTTTATCAAACTATCACATGTTTGACAAAGAAAACATGCTTTTTTGTAACATTTATAATACTTTATTTAAAATTAAAATTTTCTTTTAATCAAAATGTATATCAGTATTATCTTAGCATATTAATTATCTTTTTAAAAACTGATTATGGTTCAAAATTCTAATCTTCCTTAAATGTTTAGAGTTTAAAAGAAGCTTTCATTATAAAAGTATTTAATGCTTTGGAGATTCTCTTCCAAAAGTATAAAAAAAAATATTGTAGGATTTCTTTGACTTACATGAGACTTTAATCTCTCATGGGTTTAAAAAGATGGGTTCAAATTAACTCTTAACGTGGAAGAGGAAAATCTAAATTGCATAGTTGTATTAATAGTATACTGGTAAAATGTGTTTAACAATAGAGTTTTGTCATTCGCAGACATCTTTTGTCTTAATGATCAGAAAGATGTTGTGAAACTCAGAAACTGAATCACAAGATAAAATACTGAAAATGAAATACTAAATCTTTTGTCCTTTTTGTTCTGTTTTAGTTTGAAAATGAGGAATGGCTTTCTGATTTTCACAATAATGAGCCAACGTGCTGATTTTAAGATAAAGATAAATATAATATTTTGGATTAAAATTCTCAGTGAATTTGTGCCATTCCCGGAGTCAATCAGCAGTTGCTATGCCTGCACAGAATCATTTGTTCATCTCTTTTAACTGAAATAAGTGGTCTCTTCCAACATCAGATTTAAGAGATTTTTAAGGTCAGAATGAAAAGAGACAAACATTGTTTGCATGTATTACATAATCATTGGGACGAAATTTTCCACTGTATTCACTAAATGAACTAATTAATAGCTAGATTTTGTGTTCTGTGCACATAGGGTGACCTTCCAAGCATAGTTTGCACATGGAGAGTGGAAGGCCAGTGTCCCGAGAGGTTTATTTGGTGTGAGGACATGACCCTATTTTGGAGGAAAGCCAGCTTTTTCCCTTTAATGTTGCTAATTGTGTCTAAGCTTGTGTTCTCCTTTTAATTCAGAACCATTGCTGCTTGTTATGTATCTATAAACACCAGGAAAATGACATTTCTAAGAATAAGAATAATACTCCCTTGGGAGATAAAGATTGGTCAAAAAGCCTTTCATCTCCTATAATTTTGGAGTCCAGCCTGAGTAAACTGTTGGTCTCATTTCAAGGACTGTGTCTCTATCACACATCACACATCATGTGGGGATGGCAAATAAAATATTTAGGAGGTGTTTTTGGAGACTTCCACATATTTTGGTATTTTTTAATCTCCTCTTTCAGACAAAACCTCTGAACAAATGAATGCAGTTGCTCTCTTAAATTGAGCAAATCTAAAAGCTGAACCACATTCTTTCAAAGTGAACTCATAGATTAAAAGAAGTATAGTATTATGTTTTCCTCTGGCACTTCTTGTAGAGATTTCATCTCCCTTCAGACCCATGTGTAAGTGTCAGGAATTACTTATCAGTTCATTGTTATCAACTCTCTTGGAAGGATTCATTAATTTTATAACACAAAATCTATTTACAATGAATAGTTCTATAAACTAGGAGCTTCGTTATTGTATTCATCTCGAGCCTGCTTGGCATGCTGCATGATTCTTTGGGAATAGAGTTTTGCAGGATGAGACTATTCCCATTTTCAATAACCCATGCATCTGTTCATGCAGCGTCATCAGTAAAGCAAATAATAAACCACTCTCAAGGAAACCCATAAAAGCCTCTCCTCCCCATCCTGAGCTGGAGTGTAATCCTCTTAAAGATCCACTCTTATTGGGCTCAACAAAACAGTGTAAGTAAATTATTGTGGCTATTAACCATGCAAATCATAGAAAGAGAATGAGAAAAAAAAGCAGTTGAATTAGGAAGACCTGGATTTAAATCCTAAATCATGAAAATATTATTCAATCTCTCTAAACTTTAGTTTGCACAAACAGAGTCTTCCCTGTAGAACTGATATATTATTATGTGTGATAATATATGTAAAATGTGAGTATACATAACCAATTATTGGTTGATATTTTAGTCAACAAAATAATCAGACTACTTCTGGTTCCAAGTAGTGAAAATGCAACCTGAATAGTTTAATATGATTTCTATGTCACATTACAAGAAGTCTGAAGGTAAACCTGGCTCAAGGTTGACAATTTCTACAGCACGATAATCCCACAGAGATTTAGGTCCTTCCAACTTTCCAAACATTCTGATTATTTTCCTCAGTATAATTGCTCATAGGTCACAATATGCTCTGTTTATTTTTAGGGATCATATCTTTTATCAAGGATTGTTCAGTCAGAGAATGGGGCTTTATAGCTTATATCTCATAAGTTTTAGAAGCCTTTCCCCAAATCTTCCTGTTTCCCTCATCAGTAACTTGGTGGGAATTGTGTCCCATGCACAGACTCCTGCTCCAGTTATTATGGAAAAGTATCACCCTGATTAGCATAGACCAATCCTGATTTGTCCATGGACCTGGGGTTGGAAATGGGCTTGAGTCCCATTCCCTTGGTGGCACCTGGATATGCCTACCTGATAGAAGTCTAGGAAGTCTTAAAGAGAAATAATGAACAGGTACCCAATGATCCTGTCTGCACATTTATCATCTTTAACTCCACCATAGACTTCTCAAGATGCCAAATGCTATAAAAACACAAAGTTGCTCTCTGTAAGGGTGACAAATTCAGTTGCAGGAGATAAGATTCTAAGCAGACTCAGTAAAGTTGTATATGGCACAGAGATATGCTTCTAAAACTTTAATGTACCTATGAATCACTTGGGGATCTTAATGTAAATGTAAATTCTCATACAGTAGTCTAGAGTCCTGCTGGGATTCTGCATTTCTAAAAGCTTCCAGGTGATACTGATACTGCTGATATGAGGACCACACTTGGAATAGCAAAGACACAGACCATATGTGATGCTTGATGTATAGGAAGAAAAGAATCTGGCTCAATCTGGAGTGCTTTCCAGTGGTAGGAGAATACTGTGTAGGACCTAAAGATTTTAGGATTTTGATGGAAGTGACAAAATATAATTCGCTTTGGGATCTTTTATGGAAATCTGATAATAACAAAGAAACTAATGTAACTATAAAGATATTTCAAAAGAGCATTCATTTTCCATACAAGCACAATGTGCTGGAAAGCCATGGGCTCTCAGGATAACCTGCTCTTCTTTTCTTTAAGTCTTAATGACCAAGACTTGTGACAGTACACCTGAATCACAGAGCAAAACAGTAAGCCTGGATTTGAGTTTATTTTCACAAATGGGAGTGCACCTTTGCCTAAAAATAAATTAATATGTTTGGGATTGTTTTTTGATGTCCTCTACCCTTCAAAATAACCAAAACAAAACTCTATCACTGTCTTAATTGTTACATTTTTTCCTCTTTTTTAATACTTTCTGCTTTGTGAATAAGTTAGTCAAATGAGTTCTTAACAAATAAAGAATGCAAGGGGGGTAACTAAAGAAAACATCTGATGTGTTCTCAAACTCATCTGCCTCTTCACAGTGTGTACATATGGACTATCCTCCCATCAAGTCCATGAGGCTGGGGTTTACAATATCATTAGACTACTTCACTTTTACATGAATCAAGATGACCAGTGATGGAGGGTGGAGAAAATAGAAGAGATCCTAGCACCAAATTCTGGATTCTTCTGCATTTGCACTCTGGGATACTGTATTTTGCTATCATCCAATGTTGTTGATCAAATGAAAAAATAATAGCAGTGAGCAATAAAAATAAATGAGGCATGGAGTTTAGGATGCTAGCTCTGGCATTCCTATGAATTACTGCCTGGTTCTCAGGTTTCTCACCTATGAAATCAAAAAGTTGCACTTGATAGTTTTTCCCAAACTTACTTGGCATCAAAATAATACTTGGGCTTTGGACCCACCTAATACCTGGAATTGGAATTCTTAGGAGTGAGGCAGGTCTTAGGAAAAGGTCCTAGGGATAGGTAGTTTTATAAAGTCCCTGGCTGATTTTCTTCGCTCCCCATGTTGGAGGACTCCACATTTGGAAAACACTGAAAAGCATCTTTTAGGCTCCAATTCAGTGCCCAAATCCTGTGATTGTAATGCAACAGTTATGGTGGTGAATAGCAATAGAGAATGACTGAAGGGAAATTATTTGGATAACCATGATAGTGTTCTTAAGTTATCAGTTTACCCTGAAATGGTTTCCACAGTGACTTTTCTCAATTTTGCTGCACCTCACCTTTGCCTTTGGGAATGGCCGCCCATCAGTGCAAAGCTGATTTGGAGGTAGAGAGGAGGGGGAAACCACTTTATTTGTACTCACAGATCCTGATCTGCGTTTATTCAAGCACAATTAAAAACAGTAGGGTTTCCCAGTTAACATTTGGTAAAGCTCACAAAAGATTGTTTCTTTGCTTATTGCTTTGAAAAGCCTGTGGGGGAGGAAGCATGTTTTGAGGAAAGTATTGTCTTAAATCTCCAAATGTGAATTTCTGCAATGTATCTGAGTGTTGGTTATAAAGTACTCTGTGGTCAGCTCTGTGGACCCCTTGGGAGTAGGAACTCTTTTTGCATCTCTTTTTCATTATCTGCTGTGCATGTTTCTTAAAAGGATGGGAGTCTTTTCTTAAAAGATGTTATTGGAGTTATTTATTTCTATTTGCATTTATTTATTTTTTTTGGTGGTGCTTTTGCCTTATTAACTCTACAAAAGGTGTTCTAGACATCTCATTTTAGGGAAATAAATATACATCTCATCAGATAGGTCTATCTTCTCTATGTGTGCCTGTAACCAGGCCAGTTCCTGCTCAACACAGTTGGCACCAGTGAAAGGAGATTGTCCTTCTGGGCTTTATGTTTACAACAACTGTCTTGTCTCTGGCTCCCAGGCCTGCCCTCACATCCCTGTCATGTTACCTATATCCCCTCTACTCCATGCCTGTATTTACCTTGTCTTGGGCCTTCTGCCTTGTCTTCGGCTCTTGGTCCCAAGGATGGAGTTGAACTTCAGTGTTGTTTATTTCCCATTTTATAAGATCTGAATTGTTTACCTTCTAATTGTATCTGCTACTTCCAGAAAACTAACTGATGAAGAAAATTCCGTTCCCTACTATCATATCATTGCTGGCTATATCCATCTCCCTTCTATCACCCACCCTCAGACATCTTCTAACATTGTTCTGTGTGCTTGTGCGTGGAGACTAGAATTGAGTATTGGATCTATCCAAGACCTATCACAGGGTGGTAGAATTAATGTTATAATTCACTACCCTCACACTTCAAAATGCAAATGAATGGTCTGGAGACCTTATTAAAAATGCAGATTCTAATTCAGTGGGCTTGGAATGAACTTTTTGAACAATCTCCCAGCTGATGCAGTGCTGTTAGTCTGCAAATCACATTTTTCATAGTAGAATATAGCTAATCCCAGAGGCAATAGAGCAGAGGTTTTCAATCTCTGCCCTATTGAAAGTTAGGACTGGAAAATTCTTTGTTGAGGGTGGCTGCTCTGTGCATTAGAGGTTAGATGCCAGTACTATTCTCTTCCCCCAGTTATGAGATTAAAACTATCTTCAGACATTGCCAAATGTTCCCTGAAGGGTAAAACCTCTCTGGGTTGAGAAACACTGGTATAGATGTTATTACTAAGGGCTTTAAATTAAAATGCTCAAATTCAAATTCTGTCTTACCACCTTACTGAATGAATGTCTTTGAGTGTCTTTGGACTATTCACTTTTCTGCACCTTACTTTCCTCCTCTGTAAAATGGGCATAATATTTACATTAGAGACTTGATAGAAGGATTAAATGATTAAATATCCATGAAATGCTTAGAACTACACACATGTGAGTACCATGTGTATATTTAGCAAATATCATTAACATTTTCCTCTGTCTGGCTTTTACATTAAAGGATACCAATTTACCATCTGCAAACATACATTGATTAATCAAAATAAAATATATAATCAAAAAATATGTTTTTTATAGTCTTGAATTAATACAATGTAGTTTTTTTTATCTATCCACATTAAGAAATGATCCATTCAAATACACCATGGTATTATGTATTGACTTGATTTAGTTAATTATGATCCTGAATTCAATAACTAATTAATTTCACTTGAGTCTCATACAGCAATGTGGTGGGGGTGAGGAGATATAGCATGTTGATATATCTGACTCCTAACAACATAAGCAAATCTAACTTCCATCCAATCTGAGGAAATCTGAGACAGAGGGTAGTCCTGCAGTTTTCCAACCTTCTTCTAAGTTTGGGTGCTCGATAATTCTACGAAGTATGAGGGTTTAACATTTTGGGATGCATTTGACAAAGGGGAAGAGATATAAAAAATAAATTATCAAGCACTGGGGACTGAAATGGAGAAAATTAAATTCCATGCATGTAGGATTATGTCAAAATGAACCCCACTATTATGTATAATTATAAGGAACTAATATAAGCATTTAAGAAATTTTTTTAAAAGTAAAGCATACATTCCTGATGCTTTGGGATTGAAATTGCCTGGGGAGTGTCCACCAAAAAGAGTTGTGCTAGTGGCTAAAAAATTGGAGTGAAACAAACCTGCCACATGTGGAGTTTCAAACTTTGTGTATCTGGCCTGTAGGCTGCTCTGAAACACAAAGCTCCCATTTAGGAAACAGGGCTGTTTTAACTAATCTAGGCTGTATGTTAGCTATATTTAAGTCTCAAATATACTTCTAATGAGTTTTTGAGCACTATCAAGTTTGTGATAAGCCACTAAAACTTTCTGGTCACCTCATCTGTGGTATAGGTTAACACTTCCAGTAGCCTGGAAACTGCCAGGTTCAGATTCTGCCTCCCCCAGGCAGAAATGAATATCCCTTACTACCTGCTGATTAGTCAATCAACCCTTCTCTCATAGCATGCTGCCCACACCCTCTCTGATAGCAGTAAATTTAATATTTTCCAGATTCCTAGAGGTATGCCTTGATTTAGTCAATTATGAGTTTATAGTCAATACCAAATTAGTCCCAACTGCTTGTTGGGAGTTTTAGGAAGAATCTTTCTTTTCATTTGCAATACTTTTTGCCAGGATGGCATATAATTTACTTTGGAGAGAACTCTCAAACATGATATTTGAATTGTTCTTTCCAAGCATAAGCTTCCATTGACCTTGCACAGAAACTTTCAGAGTGAATTTTCTTTAGAATTTGCAGGTCTCTGAGGCATCTAGGTGTATGGAACAGGAAAGCATAAAGCATTTACTCTTAGAACATTTCCACATGGTGTTAGAATAGCTGGTCATTTCAGTGGAATAAAAGTCTACTGGTATTTGTTTTTACATAGATCAAAAACAAATGGATGAATAGATGAAATTTTAAATTGTTGTCTGAAGTTTTCACGTGCTTTCACTGCATTGGATATCTCAGCAAAATGAAGTGAGATTCATAGCCTTCTTTCCTGTTGTCTAATTATGATCCTGGGCAGACAATCCTTGTGGAGTGCTTATTGTGAGCTGGGTACTGTGTAAGGCACATTTTGTGCATTCTGTTGACCTGGTCCTAATTCCCAAACAATATGTCCTCATTTTACAGTTGTTTAAAAAGGAAATATTTCGTATCTAGAAAGATTTAGTATCTTGTGCAGGATTGCCAGGCTAGAAGGTGATTGTAAGCAACATCTGGACTGAAGTATTTAGACTTCAGAGTTCTTGTCCTGGACACTATCTTCATCAAGACTTAAACAGGGACTTTATTTTAAAATGTCCTCAATATTTACCCACTAGATGACACTAACTTCACTCTGAATATGTTAAATGGAAATTTCCTAGTGCTTTTGGCTGAAGAATCATCGAATTCACACAAAAATAAATAAATAAATATATTCTGCTTGAAAGTCATTGGCACATTGCCCAATCTCATTGTTGACATTTTGAAGACATCTCTAACAATATCTTGACTCCTTTGAACGCTTATCTTTCTTTAATAGAATACTATGTTTGCTATCTGTTTTCATTGTCATAGCAAGAGAAAACCAATTTGCTACTCTACCAACTACCCTCTTTCACTTATTAAAATGACTGTAAATTCAGAGCTGGTGAAAAGTGTCAGATTGATAGCGCTGCTTTAGAAAGCCACAGAAAGGAAATGTAAATCTCTCCCTCACTTCCTGCCAATAATCTCCAACCAAAACCTGAGGGCGCACTTTTAAAAAGGAACTACTAATTCGTGGTCTGAGGCAATCTCTCTAAAATTTCCTTGAAAGCCCCAATTAGAAAGTAAAAGTACACACTAAAATAAAGAGGAGATGAATTCTTCAGAGTTCTAATGATTAAAAGGGAAAACACCTTTTGAAAAAAAAAAGACTTTGTATATATTAATCACCATTAAACCACTAGGAAGGATGAGATCTTTTATTATTTTCAAGTGTGTGGTAAAGTTATGAAGAGCTTTTTAAGGGTCCAGAGTTGTTAACCAGGATGGAGAACCATTCTCAATGTGACTTTGAGACTGATTATAGGAAGTAGAATGTTTGAATTGAAGAAGTAAAAAATAGGAGGGAGGGGTCTTACTATAATTATCCTAAAATATTTAAAGAGCTATCATGCTAATAATAGTAATATTAATAATTATAATAAGATCTACCTTTAGTTGGTGCAGCGAGGTCTTCAGGCATTGCACATATCTCTTATAATTTAAATTCCGCCATAGCCCAAAGCATTATCTGCCATTATCATCTTTATTTGACTGATAAGGAAATAGAGTTTCTGGGCTTGAGAACCATGTTCACAATGGTAGTTCCTGGTGGAATCAAGACTTAACCAGGCTCCATCTGTTCTCAGAACCCTTTCAGCCATAATACATAGTCCTCTTTTTGAATGAAAGTGTGCATTGATTATTATTCTGTTCACTTCTTAAAAGCAGAACCATTACTAATGGGTAAAAGCTATAGGATGGTGTAGTGTATATCCAAATTTAAAATAAGTAGATTTAAAGTAATCTTTAATAAAGAAATAGCAGTGAAATAGCAACAGTAAGTCACAAAGGGCTTTTAAACAACAGTCTTGCATTTGAACAAGGTAGGGAAAATAAGATTATTACCTTTTTGGAAGATTATTATAATAGTGTAGGCAACATATGGTGAAATCTAGACTTTGGGCAGATGAGAAGGGGACGGTGTATCATAAGTATATTCCAGAGATACCCAAGAGGTAGGTATAGGAGACTATTGATCAGCCAAAAGTGGTAGATGACTGATTTGGTGTCACGGAGAAGAAGTGAAGCATGTGATCTTAGACATCCTGAGTCGCAATGTCTGTGGCACATCAAGGTAGAGATATAACTTGGGTAGTAACAAATGAATCTAAAGTTCAAGGGAAGATTCAGAGCTGAAGATGAAGTTAAGACCGTCAAATAGCAGCTGTGGAAGTAGGTAGAGGCTTCAAGGGAGAGTCAGAGTGAGAAGACTGGAGGGCCAAGGACCATTAACAAAGTAGTCATGTCTGTTCTGACCATTTAGCAGGTGGTTGCTGGTGAAGAACCACAAAGAGAAAATTAGATAATCAAGCCTCAAATCACAAGAGAACATGTTGTTTTTCTGAGATTGTCTGCTAAATAAAGCAATCTGTGTGCAGCTGAACATTTCCAGTCTTCTTTTACAAAAGGCTCCCAATAGGATAGAAACAATAGAAGCAGGTTACAGGGACTGTGATTTAGCCTGATATTCTTAAGACCTCTTCTCTTCTCCTCCCACTGACTCCCATGACCCTTCACCCCAATCATCTGGAAACGAACCTCTCTTTTCAAAATTATGATTCGCCAATATTCTTATGTTCTGAAATTGTTTTCTGTGTTAATGACCTACTATACTGGAAGTGTAATAAAATATGTTAGAAGGCCTCAGATTTTCTGCTATTTTGTAAGAGCCTGGAGCTATTTCTCTTCCTTTTTATCTTTTTAAATAGTTTTCTTCAACTATAGGAGAATGGTAAGAAATCTGTCTCACATGTTTTCTCCCTTTCTATTTCTTGACAATCTGTATGACCTTATACAAGACACCTCAGCTATCTGGGGCTCAACTTTCCTTATCTTTTAAACACAGGAATTGGACCATATTTTCTCTGAGGTCCCTTTCAGCTCAAAAGTTTTGTGATTCCATAATTCAAGCTCTGCAAATAAATGCCATTTAAATGTCATTGGTTAGATCACCAAAAGGCTAATAATTGTATAATCAGGGATAGATCAAATACCATTGCAATAAGGGTTCCTCAAAGATTGAATAAGTCCTCTTAATAGGAGTAAAATCAAAAGTTTTTTTGTCACAAGGTCAAATTTTCCATTTAAATACAAGCTCTAATTAAATTAAATGCTGAGAAATTTGCAATATATATATATATAACCCCTTCTTTCCCCTGGCTGACTCTAAAGGTTACAAGATAATAGAACATGTTCTTTGGGGGAATGTACAGGCTTTTAAGACAGGTGAACAACTAAGTTGTTGAGGAAGTTGTAGCTCTAAGTTACCATTTAAAGTGGGTAAACTTAGCTGGAATATCTGCTTTGACAATAAGGACTTGGAGATTAGACTAGATGAACTAGAGTGTTGTCCTCAAACAGCTGACAGTAGTATCACCTGCAAGAAGGGCCAAATCGTGATTGGCATGAGCAGCACATTTTCCAAGTAAAAGGCACATGCTGAGTGTTGCTCTTAGTATCAGGGTTAAAAGAAGCCATAAACACAAAGCAAAACCAAGGACTCAGTGATAGGGAAGAAAGTCAAGAAGAAAGGTATTGCTGGGCATGGTGGCGCACACCTGTAATCCCTGTGGCTCAGGAGGCTCAGACAGGAAGATCTCAAGTTCAAAGCTAGCCTCAGCAAAAGCAAGGTGCTAAGCAACTCAGTGAGACCTTGTCTCTAAATAAAATACAAGCTAGGGCCAGGGATTGGCTCAGTGGTCAAGTGCCCCTGAGTTCAATCCTCAGTACCCAAACAAAACAAGACAAAACAAAACAAGAATGAAGAAGAAGTAGAAGAAGAAAGGCCTGAGGATGTTTTCAGAGAAAGCAGAGCTGGACAAAGTACATCTTGAGGGCCTCTTTTATATGGCCCTAGCAACATGTCCTGACAATTTGGAGAAGCAAGGTGGAATCATAGGCTTGAAGATTGTTGCATTAGAGCTGTAGGACAGAGGAGTCCACAGTCTAAGAAGAGGAGACTGCTAAGCACATGGAAGTCTTTCCTTCCTTGACAGTTCTAGAAATCGGACCAATGGTGCATGCACGTGATGTGATGCTGTGATATTGGGATATGCCATTTATTATGGCACCTGTCCTTTTTGTATATTATGGCACCTGAACTTTCTGTTTATTTCAGCAGACTTAAAAAAATGGGCCCTTGGGTCAATCCTGTCTCCCATCCTCTCACTTGCTCCCCCTTCCACCTTGGGTGAGTCATCTCCTTCCAGAACAGTGACAGCCATCACCAAAATTGAGAACTCTGTGTGACAAAAGGGCTGTTTTCACAGTTCTCTGGCAACATTATATAAAAGTTCACCACATCAGGCACATCATCTTAATCACCAGGGTCAAAAGAACTTTTAGCTGTGACAAGGAGCTGCCTCCTTAGTTAACTTCTTCCTTCTGATTGGCAAGAAAAAGACTGCAAACTCCCAACACACAGATGATCGCTTCACCGTTTCATTTCTTTAGATTTGTCTCTATCAGTGGCAAATAGGGATTTTTTTCCAGAGTCTTTTGTATTAAAAGGGCAGATGAAAAGAAAGCCAATACTTACTTTTAAAATAAAAGATGAAAATGATCAGTGGCCACAGGGTTTGGAAGTAAACTGGTGAATGTGTTTCTTTCGTTTACCTTTATTGAGCACCTACATTGTGCCTGGTACTGTTCCTCTGGGCCCTGGACAGTGACAAGAGTGAATACACAAAAATTCAGCTCTAATGCAGCTTACATTTCAGTGGGCAACCAAGTATAAAAATAGCAAAATATTACATAGAAGTAGTCAAAGAATCAAGTAGTCACCAAGAGACTGGCTACTGCTGGCTACTTTATTTAAGAATCCCAAAAGCCCTCTCTGAACAAATTTGGAATTATCACTGAGATCTGAATGTTTAGAGAGAGAGAGGCGGCATGCAGGTCTGAGATTGGGAGATCCAGGCACGCCACAAAATTCATGCCACAGCCTCAAAGTGGCACATACACTGGCACCTAAGACTGCAGTTCAGTGACAACAAAACAGAAGAGTAAGTAGGTGATGGCTTCCCAGAAAAAGAATGGTCAGATAATATGAAGATTTCAGAATGTATTCTAAGTTTATTTTTATCAGAGGGTTTTAAGCAAGGAAATGATTTTATTCAATGTGACTTTTGAAAAGATCACTCTAGTTTCCATGTGGAAAATGTATTTATAAGGACAAGTGTGTAGGAAAAGAAGTTAGTTACAAAGCTACTGTTCAACCACTCACCATGAAAGACCACCATGTCTTAGATCAGAGTCACGGGAATGGAAATGGATAGAAGCGCACCCATGTGGTATTCATTTAGGAAGTAGATTTAGCAGAGCCTGTTATTTCCATATAGGTAAAGTAAGAGGAAGAAAGAATGAAGGGTCATTCTTAGAGTTTTGGGTTGAGCAAAATATGTTCCATTTGAAGTATAATGTTAAAGCAGAAGTCAAGCAAGTGCTTGGACATAGAATTGCAGCACTGAAGAGAAAATTCTTGCTCTTTGCACATTCATAAGCTTTCCCATATTTTTGAACATCCTGCATTTTGATAGAATCACTCATTCTGGTCAATGAGCTATGCCACTTTGGGTTGAAACATACAAGACAGAATTTGGGTTTTTCCATGATTTCTCCTGATGCCCCAGGCAATTGCCACCAGCAATGTTCCAGATGGCAGAGACTTTTCAGCCTGTTTCCCTCAGTGGGTTATGTAAAGCAGAGTCACCATTTCCTCTGCTAAAGAGTATTAGTCATATGGGATGAGTCGAGGAATAAACCTTTTTGTGTGAAGCCACTAAGATTTGAGGGTTAATTTGTTACTACAGTGAAACTTAGCCTCTACTGACTACTATAACCAGACAAATAGATTAAGGCACTGATAGTAAAAGAATTCTCTCTAAAATCATGAGAATAGACATGTGCACTTAAGGAAAAGGTGTGGATGGGAAAGAAAAGAGAGTCTAATCTAGAAACCTAATCTATTTTAACAAGTAGGAATTGAGCAAAAGATGAAAGTAAGGGTTGTATTATACTTGGGAAGCACAAGGAAGAAGAGGTATATTAGGATTATCACCGTTGATGTGGCAAGTGAGCAGAAGGGATGATTTTGTAGCATGCATAGACGTTGCAATAACAATTGTGATTTCCCTTGACTATTGGTTATAAGAGAAACTGTTAATTATTAATTTATGATTGGAGTACAACACAATAAAAATGTTACAGTGATGAAACAAACCCTTTCAAGATAGAAGATCACAAAATCTGAGGAAATTGTTCCTGGCTCTGAATTTGAGCAGATGCAGATATATTCTAGCTGGCAAGCTTTTACCGACTTGCTCCCGACTAGGTTAGATGATCTGTCTTGGAGTTTGCACTGTGACCATGGAATACCTCCTAGGCTTGTTATGTTGCGATGTAAGTGTCTGTTTCGTCAGAAAATAATTTCCTTCAGGACTCTCTCCAGTGCTTACGATGGTGCCTGCCACAAAGTGATTCTCAGTCAGTGTTTGTTCAACGAATGCACAGTCTTGCCTGGCACCTGGCAAGATCAGCTTCTGTAAACAGAAGATGATAAGGGTGCTGGTTGTTACAAACATAAGGTGATAAGTGTTTCTATTAATGTCACATGACCAAGGGAAGCCTAACCCTCTCGTTCAGAGTCTTCACACATCTTAGTCCATCAACAAGTACTTACTGAGTGCCTGCTGGGTACCAGAAATTGTGTATTGCAGAAAAAAAAACACATAACTATCTTCCTTATCCTCAAGGAACTAACATTGCAGTTGAGGGGACTTGACTAATGGCTACATAACTACTAGAGAACAGTATGAGATGGTATACAGTTAATTGAAAAGCTGAATGGGATATACAATGCATATTAAAGGAGTCTGATAAAGCCAAGAAATAGATAACTGTAAAGTAAAATTAGATCCAGGACAATTTCCTAGAGGAGGTGGGACTGTAAGGGGAGGTAAGGTTTGCAAGGCTGGAGAGGGTGACACAGAGACCCCTGAAACCAAAGTAAAGGGCAGGGGTGATAAGCATGGGTAGAAAGTTAAGGTGGGTCAGATTAGGAAGGACCCCAAAGTGAGTGAGATTATAACTCACACCATTCATTGATTCATGGAACACGTATTGAGGACCCATCGAGTGCTAGGTATGGAAGGTGTGTGTGTGTGTGTGTGTCTGTCTGTCTGTCTGTCTGTCCTCATGGGATTCACACTTTTGGTGAGATGATACATAATGAACAAACATGTAGCAAAATTTCAGACTGTGATAAGTGCTATGAAGAAAAATAAGACATAATAAAGAAATATGGAGAGATGGAACATGTTATTTTCTATAGGAAAAAGGTTAGGGAAGTCTTTTTCTGTTGAGCTGGTATTTATGGAGGGACCCATATAAAGTGACAAGATGAGACAATAGTAGCTTTCTGGCAATCAAAGTGATATGACAGAGTATTTTAGGAAGATAACACATAATATAGAGAAAGGTAGAGAGTCAATGAGGTAGCCAGCAGCAAGGGAAATGGCATAATTCAGAATTTATGAAGAATAAACTAGAAAGGTTTAGTTACAAAGGGCTTCTTTTATATATTTTCCTTCCAATACCAAATGCATTGGTTTCATTCCCCTATATAATTGGGCACTGCAGTTTAAATGATAAGGGAAAAAATCAGCTCTTCTATTCATCCCACCACCCCTCACATCTCACTTTTGTGAACTGCAGCTTATGATCTGTTGACAACACTGTCATTTTTCAGTGTTTTCTATCACCCCTACCTGAAAGGGACCTGCTACCTATTAGATAGACTGATGTCCTTAGAAAACAGCAAAATAGAAGATACACGTTCTCTTGCCCATCTTGTGAAACTTAGGCCTGTGAGTATTGAATGGCTTTGTGCCCAGTAGAAGAGGATTAAGGTTGCCAAATCTTTGGATAATAACAAGCTCCAATCTACATAACACCTTGTCTTTACAGCCCAAGTCATTATGAATGTAGTCCAAGTTGTCACTCCAGGGGTTTTATTATTTCCACATTAGTTGGAGTTGTTTCTTATATGTATGGAAGTTACCTGCCTATGTTATTTATCTTGGTTAGTATAAATTGAGTGAGTGCCTCTCCCAACTTGGCTGTGGTCTGGTTATGTTACAGAGCAGTGGGGAAGAAGGGATTATCACACACCATATCTCTTGGTCAGTGAATAGTATTGGAGCCTAAGCAGACAAAGAAAGAACTCAGATAATGTTGGGATTTCGAGTGGGGAGGAGGGGGCTGCTAGGACAGGGATCAGAAGCAAAGGTCTCAGAGTTGGCCAAATGGGAGACTCATTGCTGTTAATCTTCTCTGTAACACTCCTGTATGACAAGTGAACAGACCCAAGATCTAGAAGTTCAGATGAAGAATTTAGGATTTAGAATTTTTCAAAAGAGACTTTAGATCTTGAGGTAACAAGTAGATGTCAGTCTTGGGGAGAGATGGAGAAGTAGAAGTATGAATGAAGATATTAACAATACCTTCCAAATATCCATCAAATCCACTTGGTTCTCTCCCTTTCCTTTAAGTTACCATCATCTCTTGTCTTGACCACTGGTCTCCCTGCATTTTATTTGCTTATGCATAGCACCAGTGTGATCTTTTTTAAGAGTCTGAACTAGCTGGGTGTGTTGATGCACACCTATAATCCCAGAGGCTCATAAGGCTGAGGCAGGAGGACCACAGGTTCAAAGCCAGTCTTAGCAACTTAATGAGGCTTTAAACAACCTAGTGAGATCCTGACTCAAAATAAAAACAAAAACAAAATCAAAACTCTGGAGATGTAGCTCAGTGGTTAACTGACATTAGGTCAATCCCTTGTCCACGCCCCCCAAAAAGGTCTAAATTGGATCAAATTGTTTCCATGGTTAAAGCCACCCGTGGACTTACAAACCTGCCAGCTCTGCTCTTTCCCTGTCTCTCCCAGCCTGCCTTATGGCCCTCCTAACTATTCTTCAGTTACTTCGGCTCCTGATGGGTTCTTTATGTGCTAAGCAATTCCAGCCACAGAATCTTTGGCCATGCTATTCCTCTTTCTCCCCTTTTCTTGGCTGATGCCTACTTATATGAGATGCAATGTATCTTGGAGGCCAAAAAAACGCACACTTTGGTGCCAGGCTGCCTGGCCAAATCCAAACTTTTCTATTCATCAGTTGTGTGACTTTCAGTAACTTGCTTAAACTCTCTCTACTTTTTGTGTATCATGGAGCTGATAATAAGGTCTGGGGGTGGTTATGGGGACCCAATAGTATATGTAAAGGATCTTTACTAATACCTACTATCTAGAGAAATCTCAATGTTACTTTCCATTATCTTTGAGGTCTAAGCCTAAAGGTCATTTCCTCTGATTTTGTCGAATTCTGACCCTTTCTTTTCATTCCCTCCCTCCCTGGTATTTCATTTCTTTTACACAGAACTCTTTGATATTATATATTTATAACAATTCATATACCTGTATACTTATTGTCCCTATTAGACTACATATTCCATAAGGTCAAGGACTTAGCCCAGTATATCACTTAATAATCCACACCTACGGTAGTGACAAGCACATAGGAGACACTCAGCAAATATGTTTTTGAATGAAAGACTGAGGCTGATGGTTCAGGACTAAGCTTGTGAATGCTGACAGTCTGCTGGGAAAGCCTGGGCACCTCAGAGGAACTAAGCTGGGCCACAGGCCAGTGGAGTTCCACTACACTACTTTTTAAGATATTATCTTTACATTGTATTTTAAGATGTTGACATATCAAAATCAAATTACTGGACCAAGCTCAAAACTTACATTTATATGCCAGAATTAAATGTTCTTTTTTGGCAAAAAAGATTTTTTCAGATTTGCCATAGGAACTCATCCAACCCGGAATTGGATTGAATGAATTTTGTAAACGAGACAATCATGGTTCTTTTTCTCTTCCCTGCTCCTCCTGTTCTGTTCTCCAAAGTGACTGAATATTTGACTCAATTCACTGCTTCTGTGGATGGGCTATAGTAGACATGAGCAGTGATTTCCTGGGTGAAAAGCTAAAAATACTGGCTCCTACTTGCATTCCTCACTCCTGTTTGAAATGGGCTTCTTTATCTCTGATTTGTTTAATGCCACTGACTGTTTATTTCATTTACACAGTGTTTTCCCATCCAAGCTTGTTAGACTGTATGGAGAACATCATGTTCAGAAAGAGCAGTGGAAAACATACACAGCAACAGAAATGGAAATTTAAACTCCATCAGTTCTTGAATAGCATCAGGTTACTTGCTCTATAGCTCCCCTTTGAATTTCACTACAGAACCTACTCCCAACAGACCTTCTTCTCCTACCCCTCCCATCCTCTCCCATTGTTCTATTGTTTTGCTTCCTACTCATTAGAAGCATGGTGGTGACTCTGGCCTTTGGCATCTGTGCATTCAGGGTTAGGGGGATTTCTTATCTCCAGCTTATTTTTCACCCCTATTGATCTATTTCTTACACCTATTTTTCAAGAATACCTTCTTCCAAATTCTTTATTTTGTTCCTTCTTTGGTAAAATTTCTGTTCCCCTTCTTTGGTAAAATTTCTGTTCATTTTCTACATTTCTTTCCCTGTCTAGGCTATACTTTAAATATTTTAAACCCTAATCTGAATTTTAAGCGCAGTGTTTTTTATCAGCACCAAGTTGACTATGTTGGCAAGAAACTCAAATTATCAGTAAAATCTTTATTAAAAATATAAACCGGGAGTTTGGGCTACAAGAGGAAAGCAGGAGTTGGAAAAATCTGTATCTGTATTTTTTTTGTCTAACAGATTTATATGCAATTGAATAATATCAGATAAGGTTCAGGCATCTTATACACTTTGACTTTGCTGATATACCTGCTGTCTGTGCAGTGCCTCAAAGAAAAGTGACTATTCTGTAGAAATGAAAGAATTGGATATAATATTCATGGATTTCATATTTTAGAAAAACCTTAGATTTCATTCTTACAAATTACTTTTTTTATTTTAAGAAGCCAGATATGTAGAACATAATTGCCATATAATTACTATCTCATATCCTAGATTGAAAAACTGGGAGACCAAGTACAAACAACATGACAGAGGAAAGTTGTGTCTTAAGAACAAAGTATCCTTATGAGAATCATGTTATTGTTGACGTAGAGTACAGGGTTAATGAGAATGGGCTAGCATATTAAATTTAGAATGCATATTGAAATGGTCAGACTAAAGAAAAAAATATATATGTTATTGCAGCTGAAGAGGGAGGTGAACCATAATTCCTACGACATCCATAAATGACATTCAGAAGTCATCGCTGAAAACTTTTTTCCAGAAAGGTTGCAAAAATAAATATTTATGTGTGAATGAATGTAATCTGAAAATGTGGCACTGATTCGGGAAGACTGAAACCTGGGAAGCCTGGGTGTAACTGTTCAGGAAAATGGAAATGTTTTTCTTTGGCTGTTGTTCCTCAAGTTACTTAAATGAGACTCATTGACTATTGATCTGTATATATCGAGATTACAATAAAACATAATGGACCAGTTTCTCTTTCGCCTGGCTAACAGGACTGACATTTTACCTCTCAGGAGTAACAAATGATGGTCTTGAATCTGGGGAAATATTCTGGGGTCTAGATAATAGTTGATATATTTTTAAGACAATGATGTCAGACAGAAAAGCATAAACTAGAATGTGACAGTAGCGCTCCTTGGGAAAATAATGATTGCTGCCTAAAGTAGTCAGGCTTTCCCACTTTCAGAAGCTGTCCCACTGCAAGCTGGGTTGAAACTCCTCACCAAAGTATTCACGTTTCCCTTTACAATGCCACTTATATTCTTTTGATTTGTTCCCCCCCCCCCCCGTGACAGATCCTGGCTGCTCTATTTATCTCTTTAATCTAATTTGTGCTTTGACATCAAGCTTTAATTTTATCATTATTATTTTGCTTCTCTTTAAGCATCCATGGTGTGCCAGGCATTGGATAAAATAGAAAAGATACATTCCCTGCTGTCGCTGGACTCACACATTTAAACAGAGATGACAGGCAAAATATCCAGTAATTGGTAATAGTTGTCCTCATGCTTTTTTTTCCCTTCTCCCTTTTGAAGCAACGTCATCTCTCTGAACAAGCTTAAGAAGTTCCTTGGATCAAAGGTGTCAAAAACCAGGAGGGTTTGAAATAAGTGTCAGAGTAGGCAAACGACTTTCAGCTGTGACTCTGCTCTTCGCCTATCCATGTGCTCTTTGCTCTGCACTCCTGCCTCACCTGGGTGGTCAGCTCCTGGGCTGTCTCAGGTGTCCCTACTCAGCAGGGGAAGGCTCTCTTGCCTGGCATCCCCGCAGCTTCCCCAAGATTGACAACCCCGCCCCCCCCACCCCCCGCAAATCCTTTAGACAAGATGCCCCAGAGCTAGAGACTTTCTGAGGCTTCTGGTTGAGGTGGGTTGACAACCCATCTGAACCAGGGATGTTCAGGCAGGTGCGGACCCAGTTCCTGGCGTTTCCCCAGAGACGCCCTCAACGTATATTCTTCTTCTTCATCTTTTTTTCCCCTTCTCTTTCTCTCGCCTACATATCCTGCTAAGACCTTCTTTTGTCATTTTCCTAGTAACCCTGAAGCCCTCTCCTGCCTGGGGACTGCAGAGGAACACTGGGCCATTCGGACCCGGCGGGATGGCTCAGTGAGAGTGTGCTTTATCTCTGAATGTTGGCATTCGTGACTGTTAGGGTGAGTTATAAGTGGGGGCCAAGAGCAACCGGACTCTTCCTCTTTTTCTCCCATCATTTCACGAAACCTGGAGGACCAAAGCGCTGGCTCTTCTCCGCAGCGCTCAGCGGGTTGGGTACCCGGGGCTCAACCCAGCTGGAGAGTCTCACTCAGACCATACCTGCACCCCGAAGCTTTAAAGTTGCGGAAAACAGTTGTGGGGAGCAGAGGAGGCTAGGTTGCGGCTAATGCATCCGCTGCTTCTCGCCAAAAGGAGCCGGCAAAGTCGAGGGTCAGGCGGGTACGCTGCTGGAGGGAGGGGAGGAGGACCAGGCGGCTGGGAGGAGGGAGAAGGGAGGGGCGGCAGGGAGCAGCTGCTGGGGGAGGCGAGGCGCAAGGTGGCTCCCCGCGGCCCCGCGCCCCGCGGCTCCCGGGGACGCACCAGGCAGCCAATGGCTGCACGGAGGTGTACAGCAGATGGCGTCCGACTGCGCCGTTCCTTCCTTCCTCCTCTTCTTCCTCCTCCTCCAGTGCTGAAGAGCCAGAGTCGCCGCCGGGTTGCCAGACGCTGGAATGGGTGGTCTCCCGACACACACCACCATCTTTCTTGCACTCCAGAAGCTTGGGGCTCGGCAGCTCCCAAAGGCTGCGGCTGCAGCTCAGCGAGGCGGGTGAGTGCGGCCGCGCCGCGCCCAGAGCTGGGGATGCCGGGTCCACTTGGCGGGCCAGCGAGGGCGTGAGGTGACAGCGCCCGGGGTTGGGGGGCGCGCTACCAGCACAGACTTTGCTCTTTCCTCACCCGGCTGCCTCCCTCGCTCCTTCTTGCCTGTCAGAGCGGGAACTTGGAATAGGAGCTTCTTGGACGCCTCTGGCTTGGATCTGCGGAAAGGAAGGCTACCTAGGGCGCAGCGTGCGGGATCCCTCCAGCGGGCTGGCTGGGCAGACTGGGACACCCCCTCGCGCAGCTTGGGAACCGACCTCAGGCAGTAGGATTAGTGATGGGATGGGGGCGACAGAGCTCTGTTCACTCCACCTCCAGCTTGCTTTGGAGGGTGCCCATAAAGGGAGCCGTGTTCCCCATCCTGCACCAGGAGCCTAGGAGCCAAAGATCGAGGGCTGGGAGTTCTGTGGGCATTGCGAACAGGTTGACTGAGGGGATCCCTTTCCATAGCTCTGACTGCGAAATCTGCGCGTGGGCGTTCAGTGGCCCTGGAGGATAGCAGAGCAAGCCAAGAAGTTTTGTAGCTTCCTCTGATTTATCGGCAGAGTGTTAGGAGGCTGTAGCAACAGTTTACATTTCCATGTCCGTGTGGGGTCCAGGGTGTGCTGGAGAAAATGGGACTTGCTGGTCCGACGTGACAGCCTGTTATTTATCAAGAGAAAACTGGGAATGGGGCGTGTGAGTGAGAGGCAAGGAGGAGGACAAGCATATTTTCAAGAGCACCACCCATCTGCACCTGTCACCTTTCGTGCTGTATGTTCCACTGTATTAAAGTTATTTGAATATGAAAATGAAATCTCCCTTTTTAGGCGTCTGCATGTTTTGACTATTGAAGTTGGGAAGCGTGGTGTGTGTGTGTGTCTTGGGGACAGGAACATTAAGCTCTCTGGCTCTCTTTAAATACAAGAAGAAAAAAACTTTATTTAAAGGGAGGGACAGATGATCTAATGGTCTTTTTTTTTTTCTTTTTGGAATACCTGAACTCTAAACATCCCTTAAGAACTCTGTGATTCAGTTCTGTACAGGAAGGTGGAGTTTGTCTAAGATTGTGGGGTTTTGGCATGGTCTACGGAGGATTCCAGTGTTCATTGGAGTGCTCTATTTATTGCCAGGGTGGTCTGCTGGTAGCCTGCAGTTTCCCACATTCAAGTGTACTGGTAATCTTATAAATGACAATCTGGTAAAGAGCCTGCCTGGCTTTTCAGTACACCTGTGAGTGCTCTGTTATTATGGAAATGACAATCCCAACAGACAGGCAGGGGTCACACCAATCAGGTTGTGGTGTGTGTGTGTGTGTGTGTGTGTAGTGTGTGTCTGGAGTTTCCTTTTAGCAGGCAAACTTTGGGTGTCAAAGTGATATGCTTATTCCCCTGACAGTGTTGAGACCATCTGGGTTTGTTGGATAACTGGGGTGAGGTGATCCCCAGGGAAGCCTTTTTGTGTTTTTGACCATACTCAGCTGCTGGTTAAGGCTTCCTGAGAGCCACTTAGGATGTTACTAACCAAATCAAGAGATCCTGTTCAGTGGTGAGTGAATGCTCATGTCTTAGTGGGCTAAAAGCTATCTAAATTCCCTGTCTTGAGGCTTCACTTTGATGCGCTGCTGTTTTTAAACCTCAGTGCCATTAATAACAGGAATGCTCTTTTAAAACTTAATGTGACCGGTTCTCTGTTTTCCTTGGGTAGATGAGCCAGGGGAGTAAATTCCCTGTAATTGACCTTTACCTTTCTGGCTTTTGTTGTTGGTGTTGTTTTGTTGTTGTTAGGTTTAGAACAATCTCCTGGGAGTGAAGGACTGGAAACTTTTTAATGCAAATTTAAGTAAAATTATAAAGATGATTCTTTTGACCCTGTAACAACATAATTATTTCCACAGAGTTGTGGATGTAATTGTTAATTTTAAAAAATGGTCACATTACCATAGACACCATTGGAAGCCATTTGGGTTTCTGAAGATTGGAGATTAATCTATGGTAAGAACTTGGAGATGTGTGGTCCGGGAAAGTACTGCTACTGCTGGTAGATTTCAATAGTCTATTTGAAGGTTCTTAACACAGTGGATTCACTTTATATATACCTTAATAGTAAATCGATAGTTGAAAAGTGATATTTCTGATGTTTCTCAATCCCCCACCATGTTTTAATCAAAGTTGTTACTTGTTAAAAAGTTGAAAGGCTGAGAAACAGGAATACTATTAGATAGTAAATGATTACTGATTATGAAAACCATATAAACCCAAACTCTACTGTTCAAGGATTGACATTAATACACCGGTAACTAGATGTACCATTTGGTTCTCTGTTGAGTGTTCCTTTTAAGAGAAAGAGATAGAAAAGTGGTACTGCTAAAATGCTCATCAGAAAGGCTATTAAGGTCTTCGTCTATTTGCTGCAGATCCTATTTCTGAATGAATAATTGTATTATTAGCATCTGTTAAAAAAAGTTTGTCTTTAAATCACAGACTACAGAAGCAGAATGAAAAGATAGGAGTTAAATTAATAGGAGTGTCCAAACAAGACAAATTCTAAGGCATGCGGGCTCATTTTAATTACACTTCACAAGTTGAGACTGAAGTCATGTGCTTCTTTCAGAGAAAAACAATTTTGCCCAATCTGCAATTTTGCTGTTCTGCACACCTTTGTAAAGATTAGGCATTAAAATAATAACACTGATTTTCAGAAGTTTGAATAGAATGATGAAGAATAGTTGACTGGTCCTATTGAGTCAACAGTCAAAATCACAAATGTATATGATTAAAATGAACAGATTAAATAATTCCAAGCAGTGACAACTATACTAGTTGGTAGGGGAAAAGAACAGCACCATGAAAATCAAAGCTTTTGAGACACTCCACAAATGAAGTGTAAAGGGTGGATCTTTGAATAAAAAGAGTAGGGGTATTACAGTATCAAAAACTATTTATTTGAGCTCCTTAGATGTGATTTTGGATTTTTCAGTATGGGTTGCATAAATGCTTTATGTTTTCAAAAGAAGACATTTCCTGTGTATAACTCCAAAAGAAGCAGCTGTAATCACTTCACCACCAGTCAGCTTCCTAAATATACCACAGGTCCTTAATTTAGAGCTGTTAACAGGATTAATATCTAAGTGATAATTAACACATTAAACCTGTGAAAGTAGGAGGAATTTTTTATTTTAAACTCCATTTTTAATTCTAGAAATCTACTATTGTCAGTTTCATAGGACTCTGGTTTTGCACATCTGAAATCATTGGCACCCTTGCTTTAAGATAAACAGTTTATTCACCCTTTAAAACTTCTCCATTAATTGAGATTATCTTGTTGATGGTTTTAGTGGGAAAATAACAGTGAATAATCATGAATAGTAAACAGTGACGATTGATGAAATGAGGGGTATTGAGTACAGTTCCCTGGTCAGCTTGTTTGTACCTCTTGAGAAAGAAGGAAATAGGAGTCCTGGTCATGGAACTCCTAGGCTCATGCTTTCATTTTGAGTCGTGATTCCAGGAGAGAACCATTCATGCAAAATATGTTCATGTAGTTATTTTTCTGCTTTATAATCTACTGTGATTTCTAATGAGCATTCTATAGCTACTAGATCAAGCGTTTGAGAGGGAAATAGAATATTAATGAAATTTAGTTACTTCATACTTTTTGGTGAAATTATGAAACCAATTCTAGAGATATTATAGAATAGAGTTTTGCAGCGTGCATGTCAGGGTTATTGCAGGAGGGGAGGAGTTAAACAATTAAGTCATTTGGTACACATTAGAGCTATATATTTTAAGAGTATAAATACGCTGGTATGAATAGAGACATTTGAAAGCATTATGAAATTTGTATTACTTTTTTGGTCATTATGTATTTTCACAACATGTTCCAAAAGCACAACTTTTTGCTATAATGTGGAAATCTAGAATTTTTGGAAGTTTAAAAAAAGAGGTCTTTATATCAGAAAAGATTATAAATTAACCTAGATGTGGGGAATTGGTGAAAACATGGAAATATTTCCTGTATGGAACAGTAGGCTATCATTTTTGAACTTGGTTTTTTTTTTTCTTTTTGCAGCAAGGGCCGTGATGCATCTTTTGATTTTGCCTCTCTAGGCATATTTTAATTGTGAATCTCTTATAATTAAATGTGCTGTAGCTAAAAACAGAATCCTACGTAACTAATGCACAAACAATTCTTCAGTTCCTTGACTGGTAAGAAGCTTGTTGCTCTGTTCCACTTGCCTGCATGAGGATTGGCTGCAAATTTGAGCCCAAGTGTTATGTTAGCAAACAGTTCATTACTTCCAGAGGAATCACAATGTTGAAAAAAGCTCTAGACTTCACGGCAGTTAGGCAGGATTGCCTTGGTCTTAGACTGTAGTTTTGTAGTAATGCATATTTTAATTTTGTGTTCTTTCAAATGGTTATTTTAAAAAGCAAACCATGGAGTATGCATAAATGAAGGATTTAATTATAGTAAGATTAAGACTTGCAGTAATCTCTTGCAGAATTTGCTTCTGGGCTCTCTTCTATTGATTTCTACCTTTTGTGCTTATGTTAGAAATATTCAGGGAGATTTGGCCAGTGTGCATTGATACAGCCTTACAGGATGTAAAAATATTGAAGTATTTCTGTGCTAGTAGGTAAATGGGTATTCTCTGAACTCCCAACCTCCCCACCCTCCACAGATGCCATTTCCTGGGTGTCCTACAGAACACCATTTGGCCACTTCTTGATATAGTCACTAAGAGTATTAACTCACTTGGCATGACAATGGAGCCTTGGGTCTTGCTCCAGGGATATTGTCAGAATCTTCTAATTGGTTTGTGCCTGACACTACCAGTTGGCAAATATTTTTAATATTATTCCTCCGTATTTTTACTTATAAATGTAACCATTGGCATTGTGCATAGTTTAACTTGAAATTCGTTTACATTTACATTTTAGTGTTTTGTAACACATGTATCCATCACAATACTTAAATATTGTTATTCTATTGCATATATTTACATTACCTAAGAGCCCAAGGATACTGAAACCTCTTTCAACTGATTATCAACTCATATAAAGCCACTCTACTTTCAAATTAATTTGCTTTCCTGGAAAACGTAAAATAAGAATGCTAAAATGTGAAACAAGAATATTCTTAGGGGCAGAGCTAAATTTCTAACCCAGATCATCTGTCAAAACATTAAGTCCTTCTCCCTCACATCTGTCTCAGACCAAAATGTATGTATACAAGAATAATTTAACAATGCTTTTCTTTTAGGAAAAAAAATAATTATTTTTTCCACCTCCTCCATTTTCAGTCTTCAGATAATTTATTTCATATTGACTTTCATTCATTGCTTTGATTCAGTATTGCTAATGGGGCTTCATTTGACCTGAATTGAAGCATTCCCTGAACTGAAATATGTCTGGCTGATCACAGAGAAGCTAGGGATATTGATGACTTTGAGGACCAAGGGAAATAGTTGGATGCTTTCTTCTGGATCTCTTGTGGCTAAAACTAAAACATTGTTAGATAGGCCCTGAAAAAAGCACAAAATATGCTTCTTGAACAGAAAAAATAGTATTCCACATCCCATCTAAATTTAACTCATGCCACTCATGAATTTTGTATCTCATTCTGTATTCTCTCAGGCCTGTCTCCTTCAAGTCACCCACAAGATTCACACTCCCTCCGTCCCTAGTTATCCAAAGTTTGCCCATTAGTCAAGATCCAGTTTTAATTATACTTCCACTGGGCTTTCTCTGATCATACAAGTTTTCAAAGCGCTGTCTTTGGATGAATAACTGAGGTGGTAAATTCTAATTTTAATGTTGAGTCTGTTTTCTTTAGCATCTACTTTTAGAGTTCTGATGGTTAAGACTTTGAGTGGGAAAAGGCACTATTCTCTACTGAGAATTTGGAGGGGAAAATGTGATAGAGAATTGGGACAGGATGACATTAGCCATTTGAGGATTCATAAGTACAGGATGCACACCAGGCTAAGTGCATTAGAATTGCTTTGTCTAAACCTCATAATGTTTCGAAGAGGGTATTGTTATTTAGTCCCATTTTTTTTTAAATGCTAGAAAACAGAGGCTGAGGGACTTTATTCTTTGTCTAATGCCGGTACAACTTGAAAACCACAGAATCATGATTTGCATCCTAGTTTATTGTCCTACAACGATGATTCATGTACTGATTCACTAGGCTACTCTAGAGTCTAAAGTTTGCGCAACAAGTTCAGTCTTGACCTCTGCAGGAATTTCTTCAAAATGAATGAGTGAATATATTCACCAGCTGCCAGAGTCTCTGCAAACAATGGAGGTGGCTGATGGAAAGAGTATTGCTGAATCACTTCTACCTGGAGGTGGAAGTGTCATTTGGAGATATGGGGAAAGGCTGTGTTTGGTTTTGGCACAGACCTTGTGTGTGAAGATTATATCTTAGAGTTGTAAAGAGCTTAAGATGTTCACATGTAAAAACGTTGACTTCTGGAGGAACCACTGGAAAATTTAGGAAATAGAAAATGTACACCATATTCCTTTTGATTAATGGTTTATCATTAAGAGGGAACTATTTTAGACAAGTGTGCAAAGCCTTAGCTTTGAAATTAGCATAAAGAGGAGAAAAGAGGGAAAATAATTTTTCAGATGTGGGTGAGTGTGGATGAAGAGTGGCCTTGGTTATTCCTGAGATTTTGGCCCTTGTCTGTCTTCTTTGTGTGTATTCCGATGGAAGGTGTCCTTGGTCAAAGGGGAAAACTTAGAAGAACTGTTCTGTGGTTAAGCATGCATGACAAATCAGTTTTAAAGATCTCTTAGAAATATGAGATCTCTCTTGATGTGAAATTCCATGTAATGTATAATAAACCCATTTCCAATATCAATGCCTCTTAATTTTTATAGAAATATGCTGTTGGAATATGACCATAAATGTTATGAAAATATTTGCTTATTCAATTATTTTTTTAATAGAGGAGAATCAAAGTGCTTTTTATATATTAAGAGTTAAGAGTTGCTAATATGTATTCTGGAAAGAGAACCATGAGTTTTAATGGTGTCTCTCAGATTTGGAAATTATAAAACTTGGGAAAATTTTCTTAAATTCTCTAAATCTATTTCCTTTATACATAAAATTAGGTTTTAAGGTATTTATAGGATAGTTACAAAGATCAGATGAGATAACACGTGGGTCATCATGCTTTGTTCAATAAGAAAAAAATATATACAATAACTAGTATATAACAAAAGATCATGTGAAAAGAATTTGAAGAGATAGTAATTTTGGTTAGCAAAGTCAACTATAAGGCTGGCTTTTGGCCAAGACACATATTGCTCTTTCTGCTAAGGGCAGGAAAATTCCTGTTTTGCTCTTGGAAATCTTTAATGTTTATACCCACTGAGAACATTTGAAGACATGATTATGTTGATATGACCCATATTCACATTGAAATTGCTCTTTAAATGCCATTCATTAATAATTCTCTGATCATCTTTGTGCTTAACAAAATTGATAAAATTGCTTTTGCTGTTTCTCTCTAATAAAAACCTTTTGGCATTCCTCTGGAGATTTTATTGATAAACTCTCCCTTAAGCATACATCCAAATTAAATGTGAGAACCTGCAGCTAAAAGAAATTGCTTCAAGGCAATGATTCACTAGGATGAAAAATCAATAGCAGTTTCATTAAGAAAGGAAAGATAGTTTAGACTTACTCCTACCTTGCTTTCTTCCCATAGAAAGCAAAAGAACAATTGTTGATTATGTCTTTCCTTTTAGATACAATGTTAATATCTTAGTAACATGGCTGCTGTATAGCAAGATTGTACAAGTCCTTTCAAGTCTGTTGGGTTCCTTGAATAGAGCAAAGTTTTGCATTTTGAAAAACTGACACTCATTTAAGGCACTGTTTCTTTAATAATGTTTGTTTTAATAATGTTTCTTTAATAATGTTTTCTTTAATAATGCATGCCCTGCTGAGTCTACTGAGTATTTTATAGCCACCAAATCCTACTGGTCTATTTGAATTAGTTAAATTCCAAATTTCTTTCTAAATATATGCTATAATTCATTCTTTCTTCCCATATAATGCTTGATTGATAGCTTGATGGTGTGATGGACAGGTGGATATATGGACAGATGGAAGTGTGGTGGATGAACAGATGGATGATGAACAGATGGAGGAAGGAAGAAAGGGAAGTGGGGAGGGAGAAATGAAAAAAGTAGCATAGGCATTAGAGTTTAGTGTAGTGGTATGTGAACTTTCCAGCTGCAAGACTCTGGGTAGTTGATTCGGATTCTCTGTCTCACTTCTGTAACCTGTACAAAGGTCATAATAATACTTACTGCCTCATAATACTGTGAGAATTGAAATCAGTTGTGTGAAGTGATGCATTCACTGTCTCTTTCATGATAGTTTCTCTCTATAGATGTATAATTTTGAGCTTTAGAGCTAGTAACATTATTAAAGAAAGATGAAGAAATAGGTAAGGTAAGCAATGAAATTGACAAAATGCCATTTTAGGCTAGCAATTTAAGATTTTTAAAAATGCCTTTTAACTAAAAGAAACACAAAGAAGATTTCTGGGTTATCTTAGGTGAGATTTGTACTATTCAGGCAATGAGACGCCACAAACAGAAGGTGATTTTTTTTTTTTTTTTTTTGCCACAGGGTGGGATCAACATGAAGTGGAATTCATTCAATAGAATGAGATACCAGTGTTCTTCATGACATTTTAGTATCCAGGAAACATTTATATGAGGTCCATACTGTGTTCCAAAATGAGATAAGGGGTTTTAAAAAGTCTTTTCCAAAGCAAGTTGAAATGGTTAATTTTTCATGGTTTTGGAATAATCAGTGCACTCGTTCCAGAGATGGGGACAGAACTTGATCATAAACTGCTGCACCTCCCCTCTTAGGTATGAATGTGGCATTGTGCCATTGTTTCTCCTGTGATCACAGTAGGTTACATAACTATCAAAGAGTTTTTTGGGAACTTTATTATAAGATACTCTTTCAAGACTCTCAAAGTTCAACTAGTCCATCTAGTCCTAACTTATCACATTGCCCTCAAGACCTGTGAGATTTCACTTAGTAATAGCTACCCCAAATTGCTAATATTTGCTGCTTTTTTTCTGGACAGGTCCTATTCCAAATGCTTTGCATGAGTTTTTATATTATTTTGCTTACTTGGATTGTTAGAAGGTTAGTGCTATTATTAGTATTTTGATTTTATAGATGAGGCACTACAGCACAGAAGGGTTAAGCACCTGGCCCAAGGTCACAAGCAATTTAGTTGCAGAACTAAGTTTAAACTCACTGTGATTCCAGAACCTGAGTCTTAAATTAATGCCTCATATATAGAAAGTACTTACTTTTTTTGGGTGACTATAGTAAGACCTAAGATCTAGGATTAAATATATAGAAAAAAAGATTTCTGCTCAACCTGACAATTCACTTAATAGATTTATATTGCATGTGAATACTTGAAAAACGTATTAAGAACTAACCATCCATCACCTTCTCTTTATTTTAAAATATAATGGACAAAGACATGATGAACCAACCACTCTTACTTTCCCTAATAATTGCTTAATTACTTTCTTTGTTGTAACCTTCACTAGAGAAAAGATGACAACTGTTTTTTATTTCTTAAGTACATTTCCAGCTACCAAAATGAAAAGCTGGCTAGGCACAGTGGTGCAGACCTATGTAATCCTAGTAGATCCAGAGGCTGAGGCAGGAGGATCATGAGTTCAAAGCCAGCCTCAGCAAAAGCAAGGTGCTAAGCAGCTCAGTGAGACCCTGTCTCTAAATATAATACAAAATAAGGCTGGGGATGTGACTCAGTGGTCGAGTGCCCCTGAGTTCAAGTCCTGGTACCACTCCTGCTCCCCACCCCCACCTCACCCCCCCCCCCTAAAAAAAGAAAGACTGGAAGAGTTGAAGAGCCAGTTTCATTGTACTTGTTAGGTGGTTAGGTGTGGTAATGCTTTGTCTATGGCCAGTGGGGAATTAGGTGGGAAGGATTTGTACTAGTCTCTGCTATGAGAAGCAGGGGATACTGCTTTAGACTTAATTTGTGGCCTTAAAAGATGGGTTGGCCTCAGGCACACATAGAAAGTGCTTTATGTGCAGTACCTACTATGCCAGGGACACTGGTTAATATGCGTTCATTCATTTCCTAAAACAGTAATGGAAAAGAAGTGTGATTAGCCTGGTACTACGTATGAGAAGACTCAGGCAAAAAAGAAGCCCTATACTTTGCTCAAAATTATACAGCTTATGAGCAGCAGAGCTCAGTTGGGGCTTGGATGGCTGGAACTCTTGCCACTTTCCTTCCCGTAGAGCCTTTTATTGTGGTTCAGTTGTGTAATCTAAAACATTGCTTCTCGGCATGAAGTGCAGCTTCTTAATGGGCAAGTTTTTTTGGAGTTTTCTGTCTTTCCTTCCCCGTTTGCCTCATATAGTTCAGCAGTGGGCAGGCTGTTTTGCAGTGCTTCTGATTCTGTTTCCACACTCTTAGGCAGGGATGGAGGAGGCACATAACACTGTGTACAATGGAAAAGGATCTGAATCCTGAGGCCATGTGTATCGAATCAGTGGTTTCATTTAGTTGTGACATTGCACTAACTTGAGTAGACCTTAGAGCACCATCTGTGAAATGGACAAATAGAGACAGCACTATTATGAAGCTCTAAAAAAAGAGTTTGTAGAAATATCGAGAAAAATGGCATTCAAGTAGTCACTAGTTTTATCAGTCTCGTGTAAGTGGCTATTTAGGTAAATAATCAATTACTTTCATGAGGAACATTTTTGACTATGATGTGATTTTTATAAATGGTTTAAATACCAAATTTCGAACTTTACAGCACAAGCTAACCCCCTTATTGAATTGATATGGGATGGACATATAGTCACACTGAAGCTGTGTACGTAGGTATTATTAGTTTATAGAGATTGCCCATGTTGCTGGGTTCTTTCAGCAGGAAAGCACAGGGATGCATGGCTTTGTCTGTGGACTCACACGTCAGCTCTTGTCTAATTGAGTCAGTGAGTCAACTTCCATTTATTGAACTCTCAGCTGGGGGTGAGGTTAAACTAGGCATTTTAACCAGAATTGAGCATCTGCTCAGTGCTTAAGTGGCATGAGCCTCCAGACTCTGGCTGGCCTAATGGACTCTCCACCACATCTCTGCTATTGAGCAGTGATTAGTATACAGATTGGGACATATTTGGTTTCACTCAGTCTGTTCCCACAGATGAGACCTGAGAGTGATCACATCGTATGAATTATTTAAGGTGCAGTGTCTATGTAACCTGAGCCATAAGTAGAAATTGGCCTACCATCTGTTCTGTCACCCTGGAGGACTCTTTATTTTCCAAAGGAAATAGTCCATCTTGTGAACTGACATCATTAGAGTCATAAAAATTCAAATGTGCCTTGAGCGATTTCTTTTCTTTGGCATAAAGTCTCAAGTACAATATCCAAAGCTTAACATTCTTTAACTGAAATATAATGGTTTAGAATTAGGTGGAAGGAGTTTCTAGAGCACTAATTGCAGTTCTAGAGCCACATGCCTACTTGTAATCTAAAAATATTTGAATCCCTAAATTGTATCAGTTTCACAGATTCTGAAAAAATTAAGTTTTATTTTCATTTGTAAATCTAGTTTGCTTATTAATACATTTGTCTATAAATTTGGGGGCTGGAGCACAGGATAGACTCAGAGATTATTTCTGTATAATCTTTCGGTTTGTACCTGAAGAACTTTGGGGCTAGAAATAAAATGGACTTTCTGAAGCCTGCATTCTGGAGAACCAGAGCCCAGGTCACCAGATTTTTGAGGAAGGACTTTTCTATTACATCATCTCCCATCATATCCTATTTTAGGCAGGCACCAAAACGTAGGTCTCTTTCATTTTCATTTTCCCACTCTGGTTCAGCCAGTTGGACAAGGGAAAGTAAAGCAGAACTTAATCCATCTTCCCTTTCTTCTTGTCGAATCACCTTGCCAAATATAGTTGCTATATTCTGTTTATTCTTATCCTTGTCTGGATGAGACCTGGTGCCTAAGTCTGTCCTCCTCCTTTGTCCTGATTGGCTGTAATGAAGATATTGGGATAGATTGTGGCAAGGGGCAGCCTTCCTGAAGTTAAAGGTCTGGTAGTTACAGCCTCATTGCTGAGAAGGTCTCTAAGTCTTACTACTTAGAGGAAGGGGTAACAACAAGAAGTACCCAGAACTTTGTCTTTCTCTGTGAAAGGATTTTCTGAATTGGAGCCGTGGGGACCATATGGTTTCTCCTATCATATGAGGTAGCCTGGCATCTTGAGTGATTTTCCAGAAATGAAACTTTTAAGTAGGCTAGCCTATTTAAAATACCCATTGGTATAGTTAGAAGGAACCTTAGTTTCTTAGGCGTGATATCTTTTTTTTTTTAAAAAAAATTTTTTTTAGTTGTAGTTGGACACAATACCTTTATTTTATTTATTTATTTTCATGTGGTGCTGAGGATCGAACCCAGCAGCTTGCACGTGGTAGGTGAGCACTTTACCGCTGAGTCACAACCCCAGACTGATATCTTCCTTCATGTACGCCACACTGGTCTTCTGATTTGGCTGAATAAAATAGCTCCTTTTACTCTGGGAGACATACTTGGGACATGAATAGTGTGCCTTGTGGTGACTAGGAGTTGGAATTCTCCTCATGGAGGCATTTATACCTCAGGTCTTCTTCCTTGTTATGCACTCAATTTAGAACTCCTTTTAAAAGTGGACTTAGTTCTAGTCTCTTAAATTGGTGCTTCTCGAGCCCCAAAGCAAAACAGTTTCACAATGATGAATTCCTTAAAAATGCATGCAGTTTAGGACAGCAGTAGTAAATAATTGGCAATTCAATAGCTTTAGTCCTTTTTACTCTCCCAAAGCTCTTGAGATGGCACTGGAATAAAACACACACAAAAGTAGTAGTTGCTAAAAAGTAATACCATGGAGTACCTTTTTTTTCCTCCTGCCAAGATACATTCTTGATGATTTCCTGGTAATTAGAACTAGCCTCAGGCAATTCTCAAGCAGCTAATTTCTCTGGTAGCATTTCCTGCCCTTTCTTCTCCACACTTCTCACCTCGAAGGAGTCTGTTTTTGTAGGAAAAAAGCTTGCTTTGGACTGATGACCCACACCAAATTATGGAAATGACTGTTTAATAGGAACTGTTACTGTCCAACAGATTTATGTTAAATGTGCAACATCTTGGTTGATATTGAGGTCAGATTGGTGTCAGGACATTCCTATAAAAAGACCCTTCCTGAAACATTTAATTAGGTAGAAGAGAAAATACAATTGAATTTGTTAAAAGAAATCTGTGTAGGAGAAATGGGGAAAAAGTTCATGTGTTTATATATATATTTAAAAATTTTACATATGAGCATTTAAAAAAAATCCTCTAAAGAAAGAAGACATGGCCCTTAGACATGGGCATGTACATGATCACAGTAAATTGAAACTTCCATATTATAAACAATGGAAAATAGAAGGAATACCACTGGAAACTGTTGAGGGGAGATATTTGTAGGAGGGTGAAGGAACCCAGTGGCTGTATGAGTGGCTTTATGAGTAGTGTTCCCTTTGTTATTGCATTATTAAAAGGATTCTAATGAGGATTTTCTGCATTTGTGGTATCTATAGAGCTTAATATTACCTGGAATCCCAGAATAAAGGTAGAAAACATCACTGAAGAAAGTACCTGAAAGTATTTTGGTTAATTCTTATAAAAATAAGATTTCTTCACTGCAGCCTACCTGGCTGTGTTTGTGCCTTAAAGAATACTAGTAAGATTTCATGAAGTAAGAAAAACATTGCAAAAAATTGTGTAACAACTAAACTCAAAGGGCTAACTCTATGATTGGGGCAGGTGGGCTTGCCCAAATGGAAGTTCAGGGCACTTTTACCTCTAAGAGACCCACAAGGAACACATGTAGGCAGGCTTCTTATTTTGCTTATGTGCAAGCCTGCTTCTGTAGATACTGGGTTTTGTTTCTCTTATGAGCCTGGCTGGTCATAGACCGAGAAAGATATGCTAAACTAAGGAAGGTGGAAAATAGTTTATGAAGGAGGTGGAATGTTTGGCTTTTGTTCCAGGTGTTCCTATTGAATACTGCCTTAAGGACTGGATAGAAATTTCAATTTAGCATTTTCTTGATTTTTGAAAAAAAAATAGATTCATAACATTTTCTTTAATTAGAATTAATTAGCATGTTTATGGAAAAAGCACTGGATGGTGGAATTCATAAAGTTCATTTTTTGCAAACAATTATTTGCAAAACAGAATTCTATAGATTTTATTTTGGTCAATAGAACAATTGGGTCAAATTGTACTCTGACCTTAGATTGTGCAAATTCATGTCTCTTATCCTTCTGACTGGTTATCACCTGGCCCAGAGGCATCAAGTTTCCTTAATCAACTTTCCAAGCTGCAAAGATATGTTATGGAAGGTACAGCCTGGGATTCCTTTTGTGCTTTCTAATATTCATTTCTCCTTAGTTTTTACACTCTAATGTCAGGTAAGATTTTCTACACATTAGCAAAGGAATAAATGGTCCTCATGTTCTTCGCAGAGCTCCTATTTCCTCTTCACCCATAGCCTCTTGGTTCCCTGGTACCTGCCATCATCTCTGTTGGACATGAGAAACCAAGTCCAAGTTCAATGTTCCCAGCATTGACTTTCATTTAATTCCCACTTGGTTGCCTGGCCTACTAGGGGAACTCAGTAGGGATGGTCAGTAGTGTTAAGTATATTCAAATTATCTTGCAACAGACCAATAGAACTTTTTCATTTTGCAAAACTGAAACTCTGTACCTATTAAACATATAGTCATATTCTCTGACCAGAGGGGATTTGTGCCACATAGTATTACACGGTACTATGTAATTATAGTATTATGATATCTGCCCCATATTTTCCCACCTGATTCTACTGAGAAGATGCTGTGCTTACCCATAAGTAATCAATTTCTCTTGTCTGTAAATATTGCCATTTCCATCTTCTGAAGGTGGTAGAAAGAGGAAGGAAAGTGTGTTTAACAAAGCCACATTATTTGGGAGAGAGTATCAACTTAGCTGACCATGATGTAATTTGCAGTTGACAATCTTTTTAATCTGTGAGTCAGAAATTGTATCTAAAAATGAAATAAGTTTCTTTATCTCTATGTGTTTCTATTTTCAGTTCCTCCAGTGTGCTGCAAATATAAATATGAGACATACATTCTGTTTGTTGTACTTGATTAATGAACCCTTATTGGCTATAGTAGGTAACTTTGACAGAATTATATATTTCTCTAAAATAAACCCCATAAAATGTTTTAAAAAATAAACCTCCTTTTTTGTGACTAATCTTTGTTAGTCAAGCTCACTATAACCTGCATTTTTAATTAAAATAGCACAGCCACTTTTAACCTTCTTCTTCATATATCAGAGATGAATGATGCTCTGTAACACTTTGTGGAAGAGAGAAATTGCACTTGGGGAAGTGGCATTGCTCTGCATATTCATGTATCTGAGGTGCACATGGATAACCTACTATGTTTTTTTAGTATCTTTTTAAAAATTGTGGCAAAGTACATAATATTAAATTTGCCATCTTATCCACTTTAAGTGTACAGTTCGGTAGTGTTAAGTATATTCAAATGATCTTGCAAAAGACCACTAGAAGTTTTTCATTTTGCAAAACTGAAACTATGTACCCATTAAACATTAATTCCCCTCCTCTCTACCCCTCAGATCTTGGTAACCACCTCTCTCTTTAAATGTGTAACTTTGACCACTTTAGATATTTCTTTTTTAAAAAAAAAAGTATTTATTTTTTAGTTGTAGTTGGACACAATACCTTTGTTTTAATTACTTATTTTTATGTAGTGCTGAGGATCAAACTCAGGTCCTCACATGTGCTAGGTGAGCACTCTATCACTGAGCCACAACTTCAGCCCTACTTTAGATATTCCATGTGAATGGAATCATACAGTACTTGCTTTGTATGACTGGGTTACTTCTCTTGGTATAATATCCTAGTGGTTTATTCAAATTGTATCCTGTGAGAGGATCCTTCCCCTTTTTAAAAAGGCTTCACAAATTCAGTCATACATACAGGCCCCACATTTTCTTTATCCATTAATCTGTTGACAGACATTTGAACTATTCCCCTCTTGGATATATTGAGTAATGTCATGATGAATATGGATGTGCACATAATTTTAATGATTCTTGTTTAATTTTCCTTTGAATATTGTAAGGAAACTCTGTAATATTCCCATCATTCTGGCTCCAGTTTATATGCTTGCAAACAATACATGGAGGTTCCAGTTTTTTTCCTCCCTCATTAACACTTGTTATTTCTGTTCTTTTGATAGTGACACTCCTGATGGCTTATGGTGACATCTTGGTTATTTTGGATGGTATTTATCTTACAGTTAGTGATGTGGAAATCTCTCATGTGTTTGCTGGCCATTTATACGTCTTCTTTGGAGAATGGTCAATTATTTACCCATTTTTAATCAGGTTTTACACTTTTTTGTATTGTCATTGAGTTGTACAAGTTCCTTATGTGTTCTGGATAATAAACCTTTATCAAAAGTATAATTTGCATGTACTTCCTGTCATAATTAGGCTGTCTTTTCACTCTTTTGAATGTTTATATAAGTTTGGTAGTTTCATTTATTTATTTTTCCTTTTTCTTATATGCTTTTGGAGTCATATCCAAGAAATCAATTCCAAACCAAATATCATGAAGCTTTCATGGGTTTTCTTCTGGAAGTTTCACAGTTTTAGGTCTTATATTTATGTCTTTAATCCATTTTGATTTAATTTTTTTGTATATGGTTTAAGTTAAGGCTCCAACTTCATTTTTTTTTTGTGTATGTATATCCAGGTTTTCCAATACCACTTGTTAAAGAAACTGTCCTCTGTCTATCTACTGTGTAGTCTTGACAATTTTGTCAAAAGTCACTTGGCCAGATATGTGTGGGTTTATGTCTTGACCCTTGATTCTGTTTCACTGGGTGATATATCCATTTTTATTCCAGTGCCACAGTGTCTTAATTACTATTCGTTCATATTATGTTTTGAAATTGCGATGTGTGAGAGCCAATTCTTCTTTTTCAAACGTGTTTTGGCTATTTGGGAAATTCCATTGGATTTTAGAATTTTTCTATTTCTGTAAAAAAAAAAGAAGCCATTGGATTTTTGATAGGGATTTCAGTGAATGCATACATCACTTTGGGTAGTATTTTAATAACATTATGTTTTGTAATATATGACTTTCCATCGATGTATCTTTTCTTGCTCTCTCTTGGAGTATTTTGTAGATTTCAGCATATGATTCTTTAAAATCTCCTTTGCAAAGTTTTTTTTTCTAAGTGATTACTTTTGATTCTGAGGTAATTTTTTAAATGTTTTGCTAATTGGTCATTATTACTGTATATAGATGTAATTGTTTGTATATTAATTTTGCATTCTGCAAATTTGCTGAAATGTTCACCATGCCAAGGTGTGTGTTTGTGATTATGTGGTCCTTAGGACTTTCTACAGTAGGATCATATAAGATCTTCTCTTTCTGTCTCTCTCTTCTCTGTAAACAATGCTTTCATTTTCAATCTTAATTTACCTCTAATGTCCCAATGGTCTTTTCCACAGTCAAACTGTAGAAAGACTATGATAGAAAGATCAAACTGATGATGTGGTTCCCTGAACTGTGTCATGTTATGTTGAATAAATGAATATATACCTTTCACACTTTTATTTTCTTTCTTTAAGATAAGGATAATAATAACAATAACAGTGGTAATACCTCCCTTATAGGATGGAAATTGTGTATATTATAAAACTTTCACTTTGGTTTCTTGATCTCTTTTGATATCTCTGATACAGTTGACATTATTGGAGTATATTTTTTCTTGGGAATTTTTCCCTCTCTTAAAAACTGTTCTGATTCTCTTCCTCCATCTCAGCCCAGTCCTTTTAAAAAAAACATTAATACATGTCATACAGAATAATTTCATTATGACATATTCCTACATGCACATAAAATATTTGATAATTTCTAACCCCCCCATTATCTCCCTTCCCCTCACTTCCTTCATTTTCTCTTATACCTATATTTTTAATCTTTATTTGGGATACATAACATATACATGGGAGAAACACAGACATAACACACACTTCCAAATTCTGAAATCAAGATGTGCTTCTTGTCTGTAGATCTTCTCAGATCCTGAGCAGTAGTTTCAAACTCACTTGTCCAAACCTGTGCTCATCAGCAGCACTGAGAACCTCTTTGTCTACTTTGCTCACTATTTCTGTGAATTGCTGTGAGATCTTCTTGGCCAAGCTAGTAATAGACACATCCCCAGCCCAGTACTTTAAACACCTTTCCCTCATCTGTATCATAAATATTCCTATAATTTCTCCTTGTTTCTCAAATGCGTTGCTCTTCTATTGTCCTCAAATGTTTTTGTCTACAAATTATGAATTGGTTCATTCATTTTATTAGCAGAAACCTATTTCAAACACTTCTTTGTTTAAAATCCTTCAATATTTTTTTTATTTGTTTTAGGATAAACTGTGGATTTCCTTTTATGCTGAGAACACTCTTTAGGATTTATCTTCTGCTTCAGCTGAAGTCACATACAATTTTGAGCAATATGGAACTTCTTGTCCTTCCAGGAAAATGTATTCTCTTCCCTGCTCTTTGTTTTTGCTCCTCCCTCTTCTTCCTCCCTCTCTCCTTTAACCCTTCTTTCTCTCCTTATCTCTCTCCTCATATCTCCTCATAATTAATTTGTTTTAGTCTGTTAAGAACATCTAACAGTAACCCGCTGGGTGGACTTTTTCCTGACCCCCACCTCACATCTGTACACTTTCTTAGAGTAAGCTTGACTTAGTCGGGTACCCAGGCATGGTGACTTTCAGGAAAAATTGTCTTTTCACTGTTAAGCAGCCTAGGAAATGATTTGAATTGCAAGCTAGTTTACTTCTGCAGTTGTAACAAGGATTTTCTTCTGTTTCCTCAACCCCATTAGAACACACATATATTTTGACATTGAAATAATGTTGTGGGATCCTTATTAAATAACTGGCTTTGGTGATGGAATTCTTATTCCATGTTGAACAGATAAGGTCACCTAGGTACCTAGCATAAGGTTTAAGTTTGTTAAGCTGCTGCAGGACATGTATTAGTATTCCTGAGAAGTGAGTGTTGCCTTCTGAGCTTGTTTTTGTCTCTGGGGAATGGAGTTAACTTTGGTCCAAATAAGTAGACTGTAGATAGGGAGGAATGACTGATGGCAATGACAGGGGCAACCAGAGCTTAGGAGTGCAAGGAGGGTCAAGAGAAGATTTTCCAGCTCACTTTTTGACACTAGTTATTTCACATTTTTTTCTGTTTCTTAATATGATCACCATCTTAAAGCCCTTTAGATTATTTGTTAAGGCACATTGGGTCTTATCCATTGTCATCCTAGTGTCCCTATGGGGGAGAGGGCAGATGTTTTGCATATGTTTTTACCTAAGAAAGTCAGCCTAGAACTGATATTTTTGTATATACTTTAATATTCTGAAAGTATTTGGATAGGAGTTTTTTAGTGTAACCCACTGCACCTTGTGTTTGACATTGTCACCATCCAGTTTTTAACCATGTTAACAAGATTATGTGTCTGTATCTGTGATATAACCCAAAGAATATATATTTAATGGTCTAGGTTTAAAGAGGCATTCTTGATATGAAAAAGTGATTGTTTCTTTGGCTAATGTCTTATACAGTCAATAGCCAATTTTATATTAATTAATTATTTTTTTAGTAGTAGATGGACACAGTATGTTCATTTACTTATTTTTATATGGTGCTGAGGATCGAACCCAGTGCCTCACATGTGTGAGGCAAGCGCTCTACCACTGAGCTACAGCCCCAGTCCAATTTTATATATAAGTTTAAATACTTAAAATTGAGTGGTATATTTCTTATTTTGATTTCAAAAAGTCTAACATTAAAAAATTCATGCAGAATAAAACCACAGTAAACCTTTTAAGAAAGAAGTTATAAAAACAAGTTTATGGTAGAGTTTTGAGGAGCCCAATTTAAATATGTGTACACAGTGGGTTGATAGAAGAGTCATAAAATCTAGCACATGTAAAAGGAAAAACTTGATTATTCACATTCTTCTTTTTCCCCTTTTTTAATCATAAAAAATCATGAAGATTGTTCTATAAACATGAGTGAGCTAAAAAATATTACCAGAGTATTAGTTACTAGAGAAACAGAAATGAAATTTGAAGATGAGATTTATCATCTTCTCACTTTAATTTGTACTCCTGCTGTACTGTAAATGTAATAACCATCAACATGAAAAATGTAACAGATTGATAATACCATTGAGTTTTAATTAAACCACTGAAATGAAAAGGACCCAGATGGATAACTGGGAAATGTAGTTATCCTTTATGAAATGTGCAGGATTGCCTGTTGTTTGTTCTGTTTCTTAAGGAATTAATGCCCTGCCAAAAATACTGCCCCATCAGAAGATTTACTAAAAATTAATCATTTAAGTTTGTAAAGCAGATGGTTGCTTTAGTTTATTCAATTTAGTTTTGAAACACTTATCACTCTAAATCAGCCATTCTTCCCTTTTCTGTTCCTGTGCCGACTGTGACTTCCCATTTCTGTGGCTTTCTACATAAATAGAACTAATGGATGTGCATCTTGTTTTTGTATGAAGTCAGAGGTAATTGTTTCCAAATGTCATGTTTTTGTATGTGATCAGTAGTGTTTTGGTACTGTGAATTCATAAATTTAAAAAAAAATGAAATGGCACATTAAGAATCCACTCTGTTGGAAAGTTTTTATCATTTTATCACAATAGCAACCACTGACATCAGGTCTGGTAAGGTATGAAGGAATGGTGTATTTTCTTATTAGCTTGATGGAATGCTGAATTAGCTACTTAAGATTCAGGAGATGAGATTTTTCTGATGTCTTCAGGAGACAGTTGCTGGTGTCTGTAACTGCCAACATTGCAGACTACTGGCCTATTTGTGAACCAGAGTATCACGTCTCCCTGGGGAATAATGCATGCACTGAAATTCTCGTAAACATGTGCAGATTTCCAGTTTCTAACCACCCCTAAGTCACATGAGCATATGAAAATGACCTTTATTCAGTAGTAGAACTGAAGTTAAATCTGGAATTAGAATTATAAGATTTTCATGACAGCTACAGGGAAATGAGACAGATGAGTTTAATCCCAGATAAATTTTGTTTTTATCCTTGGGTTAACTAGGTAGGGTATGGAAGAGGATGGTTCTTGTTCTGCTAAGGGCATAAAAATTGAGTGTTTGTAGTTGAGTGGGCATTATATCCAACCATGAGAAGGAGATCCCTGAGGCATGTCTGTATTCTTAAGCACTTATAACCTAAGAAATGGTAGAACCAATAGGAAACAATAAATTATTACAAAATTGATTGCACCTGGATGCTGTAAGAGTTCAAAGAAGGAAAAAATAGCATGAGTTGCATCTAAAAATAGAACAGAATTGGAGCATTTGCTTGTATTGAGTTATTGGATTTGGAGTGGAGAGATTAGAGAATTTTGAATAATGAGATTAACATAATCAGGAGACTGATGGAGAATGAGTGACATGGTCAGGGAATATTAAGTATCCCAAAAGAATGGTTTAACTTAAGCAATAGTAGCAGATAAAGTGGGCTGCATACGGGTGGGCCAGACATTGAAGGAGCTTTAAGGCTGAATGGCAGAGGTTTGATCTCTTATGACAGGTCACAAAAAAATCCATGTTAGTTCTTGAGTCTGCAAGTAATTTGACAGATGGTGGTGGGAAGTTGAGTCTGAAAGTGGTATCCAGCTAGAATATGTCTCATCCAGGCTGATGGATTTATTTCAGAAATGAATAATGATTTGTGACTTTAAAGATATGTAAGAGTTTATTGATTCTACAGAGTGAGGAATTCAAGATGCAGACATGGTTCTGCACAGGCTGGTATTTGTGTCTGCTCAGAAGCCTGCCCAGCCTCCATCAGCTAAGACCTGTGTCCCTTCAATCAGAGATGAAGGTAGTTCGAGACAGTACTACCTTCCCTAGGGAAAAGTAATTTGTTTTGCAATGAATATTTAACTCTGTGTGGACCAACAAGAGTGCTTTCCCAATTATTATATTTTCCCCTGATTATCTGGTTAGGAAAAGTCCTGCTTTTCTTGCAGTCATGAGGTCATAAAGATATAAGACCAGATCTGTCTATTACTATTGTTACACTTGCATGGAGCACCAAGTCCGAGAGAATGAAGCCAGAATGCAGAAACTTGCAGTGATTAGATCAGTGATACAGGAATTGGAAATGCATGCATGCAAACTTGTGTGTATTAGTGCAGTCCTAGAGTAAGTTTTACTAGCCATATTTTACAGGTTAGAAAAATCAATGCTGGGAGAACTTATCAATTTGGTTAAGGTTAAATATCTACTTACACTGTAGGTTAAGAATTGAAATCTAAATTTGGCTCCAAATCAGCATTCTTTTCTCTTTATGAAATTTCCCGTCCTCACAGTGGTAGAGAGCACCCTTTCTTGTTTGAGCTAATGCTAATTATATTAATTGCACTTTTCTGGTGCTTCTCTCATGCTGGGAGGGTAGATTCTTGGCAAATGTATCACTGTAGTTCTGTTCTGTGCTCTAGGAAAAGGACTCTTTTTTTCATGTCCAGATGATTCTCCATTGTATGAAATATGGAAAGCTTTTCCTTATAGAAATAAATATCACTAAAAGTCTTTAGTCAAAAACTGGCCAATAAAAATGTATATAATTCCCAAAATAGTCTGTCTTAGGGAAGAAAGAAATAGACAACATTGTTTCCCAAGCTGAAAATTAGTAAAAATTAAACCAGAACTAGCTTGTAATTTATAACATCTTTAGTATATAGGCACATTTGTTTCAAAGGTTTTGATAGGAGGAAAATAGTTGTAGAGATTTTAAATGACATTTTAGGTCCTTTTAAAGTAATTCAATATAGACAGTAATAGATCAGATATATTTTCAATTACATATAATGTAGATTTACTAGATCTAACATTTAAAAAATTATACTAAATATAGATAATATTGGTTCTGCTATTTTTTCAATTGCTTTTGTAGCTTTCCTTTATTTTGATATGCAGGCAGTCTCCACTTGACAAGGTTCCACAACTTAAACAACTTTTTGACTTTCAGAGGATGTGAAAGTTATATGCATTCAGGAGAAACCATACCTCAAGTTTAGAATTTTGGTTTGCTCTCAGACTGACCATAATATGTAGTTATATCCTCTTGTGCAATGCTCTGAGCTGGACGATTAAGAGGGTAAGTGCCTGGCCCTCTACAGTATTCCGTTTTGCTAAGCTGTGATGTTTTGTAAGTGAAGTGTGTTAAATACATTTTCAACTGATAATATTTTCAACTTACAAAGAGTGTATCAGGACATAACCCTGGCATAAATTGAGGATCGTGGGCAGTTAGATCCCATTTTAAACCTCTTTGGCATAATTTTCTAAGGTTCTATCACTGGAAATAATGTACTTACTTGTGAGGAATTGCTTGAACTTTACCTCTAAGCCTAGTGGTTCATTTTCAGCTCACTGTACCTAAGAGATGGGAAAAAGAAAAAAAAAAGAGATGATTTTCTTAAGGAAATTTACCAAAAATTGGAAGAGATAAAGAGGTCTGAACAAAATGGACAGTTAGATATACAAATGAATCTGAAAATTGACTCTTGCGATGGAATTATTTACGCCAGAGGATGGTATTGAAACAGTGAAAATAACTGAATTTTTAGAGTTAGGTAGGGAAATAAGGTGATAGGATACAAGAAGCTCAAGAGGTCCCCCTCCTGGCCACCAGGGGGTGGTAATGTCCTAGAGAAGATTGGAAGGTAACAGGCAATAGGCCCAACTCAGGTGTAAAGCATTACGGGTAATAGCATTGAGAGTGGTTAAAGAAAAGAAGGACAATATTTGTAAATCTGTCAGGGAATGTCCTAATATCAGACTTTATTCATGAAATAATTTCCCCATTTCTAGATTATCCATTCTCTCTTCTGTTTATCAGTTGGGTATTTAATTGTTCTTTAATATATGCTTAAGTAGGTTGGATTTAGAAATAAAAGATAAGCTCTAGTCTGTTGTGATTACTGTCTAGCAGCTAGCATAGAATGTTCTTGGTTGGTGGAGAGACTGGGGGGGGCGCTTTTTGTTGTTGATGCATTTTTGTTAAATCACTCTTTTTTTCCATAACCGATCTCTTTCTCTCCTCTTCCTCCTTTTTCTGCTCCGTGTCCCCCATCCTCCAGAATTGTCACAGAAATCCAGACTCTACTTACTTTTTTCATACTCTAATGCTAAATTGTATTAACCTAATTGACAGTAAACCTAACTGAAAAATTTAACCAGTTTATCTCTTCTACTCACTTAAAGGGACACATAACTAAGGACCAAGCGAAACCACATGATCCTCCAAATCCATAGCTATTTAAGTTGTGCTATTAACTGACATTCCCAAGCCAGAAGTGTATTAACTTCCCCTTTTAGGAGATAAAGCAATTCAGAATTCAGGCAGTTTGTCAGGCAGTCTTTTTCTATAAGCTCTGTTCACACAAAAGGTATTAGTCTAATTAAATTAGGGGCTATTAAATTCACAAATTAGCATACAAAGTTAGAAAAATCAATATCTTATTAGTTTCAAAATCTTTTATCTAACTCCTGTTGAATTTTGTTTCAGAACTTTTTGTAGTAAATGACATGAAAATTGATTTAAAGCTTTCCAAAAATTGGTGATCAATAATTGTTTTCTAGTCACGGAGAAATTCATTAACTTCTATACTTATTGCGTTGTCACATATTCTTATTGAACTCTCTTCTAATCACCACATTATTCTTGGCTGAAAACACATTAGCTATAAAAATTCATGAAATGAGAAACATAACATTATAAAGACTTTGTTTAGGTATAGCAGTTAATGGATTGTGCAGAACAGTGGAACACTCTCTCATTTCAAGTAAAAATAAATTTATGTCTTCCATTGTTTTACACTTAAACATGGATAACTTCACTGCTTCATCATTGCATAAACAAATTATTGCCAAATGAATTTGTAGACCTACAGAATTTTTATTTGTCTGGAAAGATGTCAGATACCCAGGATCTTCTGGAGAGGAAGACAGACATGTATACTAGGGAAAATGCATTTTAAATAAGAGATTATTTGTCAGCATTAACTTTAGAAGATAACTGTAGTGTAGCAAAAAGAAATTAGGCATACCTAAATTGTTTCAGAATTTTTAACACATAATTCATCTTTTTGGGAGTTAGACTTAAAATAATCATTTTAACCTATGGCAGAGTTTCTACCAATTCTATAAAAATGCTGAATCAGTTACATTCAGAATTTTATTTCTTAAATCACGTAAAAATACCAGTTAATATACTAAATTATAAATTAGTATTAGTCTATCTAAAGCATTCAGGAAACTTTGAAATTCAGGTGATTATAAAGGATGTTGACATTCCTCTGGGTTAAAACTGCAGTATTTATGAGAACGTGATCATGAGAAAAGGCTTATGGATTGAAAGACAATTAGAGGTCGATATTCATACTTAAAAGCATCCAAAGACTTGAATGAAATGATCCAGATGTAAAACTATCTTCTTTTCTATGCTCTAACTTCAGTTAATAATTGTACTTACATACAACTCTATTTTCTTTCCCCTTTGAAGCTTTCTTGGTTGGCTTTGGAGTCAGCTAGACCTGTCAGAACATTGATTTTATCACTTACTAGTGGTGGAGAAAATTACTACACATTTCTGAGCCTCAGTCTTTTCCTCTATGTGATGGGTTTTATTAACTTTTCAACATGGAATTTTGAAGAGAACCTGTAGGAAATACTTAGTACATGCTAATAATGGAGTAGGTTAATATTGCATCATTTTTTTTCTCTACCATGTTGGGGATAAAACTGGATGGAATATATAGAATATATCCTTAGAACCAGCAATCTTTGACAATTTTAGGACATTTGCATATCAACAGGAAGGATAGGTATAGGAGTAAATATTTTTGGCTTGAAAAAATTCCACTGGCTATTAGAAATAGCATATTGGGATTCAGAGGCATTGTGACCACAAAATCAACAATATAAAATATCAGATGTGACTAGTTTCATTTATTCTTCCAAAGCCTTGAGGCCTGCTAACCAAGTCTGTGGTGATTTGGAGGGTTGCTACGAAGTGGAAGTGTGTGCTGTGAGGACTGCTGGGGGAAAGAGCAAGAGACAATGATGCCCAAGTGTTTGGGGGGCCGTTGCAGGGATATTTATAAGGTTTTAGGATATTTATACCAAAGATAATTTTGAAAACTCTAGTGACAGTGACTAGTCAAGGCCTTTTTCTCTCACAGTTTTTTAGAGAGAGAGAGAGAGAGAGAGAGAGAATTTTTTAATATTTATTTTTTAGTTTTCAGCAGACACAACATCTTTTGTTTTTGTATGTGGTGCTGAGGATTGAATCCGGGCCGCACGCATGCCAGGCGAGCGCGCTACCGCTTGAGCCATATCCCCAGTCCCTCTCTCACATTTTTTAAATAGCTTTATGGATATGGGATTTATATAGTGCATTTGCCCATTGAAAATGTTCAGTTCACTGCTTTCTAGAAGATTCTCAAAGTTGTGAAGCTGCTTTTCTAATTTAAAAATTTCCATCATCCCCAAAAGAAATCTCATTGTTTTAATTTTAGAGTGACTCATGATATTTGTGTTTATAGAGAAAAGATGCAAGACTCAGTTATGCTGGGATTATATATATATATATATATATATATATATATATATATATATATATATATATATATATATTGGATAGTGGTCATTTCAAAGTAATTAGCATACCCATCACTCTCCATTCTCCCCTGCACTCATAGGTAGGCAACCACTAATCTACTGACTCTTTCTTTTTTTACTTGTGAGACTTTCTCCTGCTTTTTCTCTGATTAGAATTTCTACTGTAGCCACTCTGATATACATAAGTTCTCTAGTCCATGGTTTTTGCTTTGGCGTCTCTGCCTTTTTATCACATAGTTTGCTTTGTACACACCTTACTTGGTATTCGTGTCCCTATCTTGTTCTACCTATGCAGATCCAATAATCCCAGCTCACCTCTCATCTTCTTTGTGAAATCTTTGCTCATATCTCAGAATGAATTGGTATATGTCTTTTCAGAACTCGAATTGCCCCATATGGCAAGCATATATTACAGGGTCTTGTGTCAAACTT